>NC_134698.1:67636320-67906320 GCF_050947455.1 Rhinoderma darwinii | reverse complement strand
GGGAAGGGAGAGTGATAACTAACCATTAAAAGAGCTGCGGATCTCCGTAGGAAACAAATGTCTGTTGGATCCTTTTTTCCCCCCAATGACCGACATGAGGGCACTTACTGGTTGCGTCCATAGACATTAGTTTGTTGTTAGATCCCATCCAAGTCAACTGCATTAGGACCATTTGTGAGATTTATATAAAAAAAATAAGTATCGGACCCCTATACAGCTGAGCCAATACCTGCGACTGAATATACATCAAGATATTTATACCCCATTAGCCAACATCCTCCACTGAACATTATTTTATACAAATTAAGGGGATAAACATGAACACTCATGGCTATGGCACCAATGTATGATTGGTTGGGGTTTGATCCCAGAATCCCCCACCGATGGTAAATATGAAGGCGACGGGGCACTCGCATTCCCTGCATTGTGTATACTCGCACAGCCCCATACATAGGAGTGTCATTGTGCCTAGTACTGCAGCTAAGTCCCATTCACTTGCAATTCCAGGTACATCTATCCGTATAGATCCTTCAGTCTGATTGGCGGGGGTCCCGGGGGTCAGATGCCCACTATCAAAAACTAAGAATAGGCCACCAATGTTTAATAAGTGGAAAACCCATAACCCCTTTAATATGTACTGTATTATAGAATCATAGTGATATGCAATCACACCCTACATATATAGTACTGGGGTCTTATTATCTAGCAGGGGGCTTTTGGCCCCACAGGCACATAGGCATGGGTGATACAGCAAGCTCTGCGCCAATTATAGCCGCACCCGCGAGTCTTGCAGACATTTTTGGAGCAGATACACTCTATGCACAATGGAAAGGGTTACCTGATGTTATACTACGTCAGTGCTGATAGTCGAACTATCCTGAATTAAACCTATAAAAGGCCGGTAGCCTTTCTATATATTGTTCCCAATGCATTAACGTACGTGCGGCTTTGTGTGTTCTGCACCGTTATGTACTAATGGAAGGAAAAACTATAAACCGTGACAGAGACTGTAAACTGACTCAAAGAGAGGATGGCTGATGAAAAAGCGCTTCTGATCTGCTATTTTCAGGATTATGTTTTGTACAGGGAGAAATCACATCATCTTCCCCGGCTGTAGGAAAACTGCAAATCGTACAAATAGCTAATGAAATAGTAAAAATATTTATACCCTCGAAGTGTACTGATTTTACCGCACACTACTACATTTTCTTGGTCTATATTACATAAATCGTGGTACGGCTTTAAAGCGGTTTTCCGTAGTTAACACTTTTATGTGTCAGTGCTTTTAACCCCTGAATGTGATTACATTTGTAATGTACTTATTGTATCAAAATTGGCCCCGTTTCCCGATGCTGCCATGGGGCACATGACTGGTGACGTCACTCTTTTTGCCCCCTCCGTTTACGAGCTGTATACCAATCACATGGTCAAACTGTTAAAAGTTTCTGCCTGGTAGACGTCACGTCACTAGTGACGTGCGGTGTATGGGCTGTTCGGTTATACAGCCAGCAACGTGCATGCGCGGTCCCTAGTGTTCTCTCGCTTATCCGCTTGTCAAGGCAGAGAACACTAGGGACCGTGGATGGCATCTGATAATCCGTAAAGTCTGGTAATATGGCACTAAAGATTTAGGAGTTGATTTCATGTCATTTTATTTTGGGCTTCCCATTCCTAAAGGTTTTCTCTCTTTGTGATTGAGTTTTAGATATTTACTAGGTTTGTCTGGTGATCCAGAATATCTGATAATCCAGCACATTCAACATCCCATCTATGGCGGATCAAAGACACCTTTTACAATCCAATAAACTGAATACAGTGACCCGCTGGAGTGTTGATCAGCCGCTATTCACACCACGTCATTGACATATTTTACTAAATCTCAGCGAATAAACAAATGTTGTGAGCAAATTGGCAAAACTATTTTTTCTTTGCCTTTTAAGAGATCCACCAGCAATTATCCTGAACAACACTTTCATTTAGGGGGCGAAGGTTGCCAATAAAGTCAGAGCAGCACCTGTTCCCTCTCTCTTATATTTACTCATCAAGGCCTTTTGTTCAGTACATTTTAGCAGGAGTGGATGGAGCTGTCTGTGTATCAAGAAGATTCCCACACATTGTGCACGCCACTTATTACCAATGTTATTTCAGAAGAAAAGACAGATCATATTATATAATATATATATAAAAAGGTTAAAAGAAAATTACTGTGCAAATTTAGGCTGTAGAGTTGCTGCCCCCTCATGGTCAATGTGTAAAATGCATCAATATATACTATGATTCAGGAGGTTATGTTAGGCTTCGTTCACATCTGCGTCAGGTCTCCGTTCATGGGTTCCGTCTGACCTTTCTGTCAGGGGAACTCATGAACGGAATCCCAACGGAAACCATAAACAATGGTGACAAACGGAAACCATTTGCACCGAATCCGTCACCATTGAAATCAATAGTGATGCAAACGGAAACCTACTGTTTCAGTTTGGGTTCCGTTCATGGGTTCCCCTGACGGAAAGGTCTGACGGAACCCATGAACGGAGTCCCGACGCAGATGTAAATTAAGTCTTCGAGAAATAATAATTTAAAAACAATTCTATGCAGTTGTCATATAGTGACCAGGCCGGTTTGTTGCTTGGTATCCACTGGAAAGCACAATGAACACATAAAAGTAATAAAGGTAGTATAAAAAAGACGCATCATTATTATTAACCCTTACCTCCGCCCTGAGACTCTTTGTGTCTGTCTGTTTCGTAGATATCACGGGTTCTTTTACCGCTTTGCGATCCACTTTGTGTTTTCCTGCAGAACCAGCATTTATCTTTGTAGAAAAAAGGGAAAAGTTAAAAACAATAAACTGCAATAACCATATGGATCAGAATCAATTCATTGTAATACTGAACCAAATGAAAAACTTTAGAACTATCCATTGAATTTATCTGGATTCACACGCAGCGTTTTTAGGAAAAACGCTACGATTTAGTGGCGTTTTTCGTCATGTTTTTAGCTGCAAAAAAATCTGCGGCCTTATAATAGGTTAAAGTAAATGGGGAAATATAAAACTACACACTGCAGTTCTTAAGGTGGCGCTTTTCTTCGTTTTTCATAGCCTTTGGGTATATTTACACGGAGCGGTTTTGCTGCGGTTTTAGCAACGCGGCCAAAAAACACACTGCAAAAAGGCATGCAAACGTTTATACCGAGAATTTTCAGCTGTTTAGCAGTTAGCATGGAAACCGCGGCAAATCGTGGTAAAAAAACGTATGCGTTTTGGCAGTTCAATTGCCGGTCCGTCTGCAAAATTGCACCGTGTGAACACACCCTTTATGTTTTGTGTGCTATTAGGAGGGGTAAATCAGGTAAATTGCTTCAAGGCTTCCTTGCTTAGGAGCCTTCAATACATTGACCCTCGCCAAGGCTTTTGATTTGGGTATTGTATGGCACTGGTATTATTGGGCACAGCATGACACGACACAGTGGTATTATTCATCACTGTGAATTGGCCATTGTGTGGCACTGTTATTTAGGTGCTGTATAAATATTAGGCTAATTTCCCAGAAGGCCTCCACATGCATTGATATACATATATAATAATGGAATCCATACCTTAGACTTGATTATTATTAGAGTCTTAAGAGATTTGGTTCTATGTGCACAATACCATTTGCTCCTCTGCCATCATAATTATTTTTTTATTATTTTGTTTTTACATTTGCTTTCATCATGGGGCACTGCACCCCTGACTGCAACGAAGATTTTCGAGATTAATAATTCACCTGACTCTTTAATGCCATCTGTGCCTATTTTTAAAGAGTTTTTCCAGTTATTTCTGTCCTGGCTTTCTCCTCCATTGTATGAATGGAATCTCTATGGGAGTAGGGGGATTGCACTGCTACCAACCTGGGTGCATGTACAGTTTCATATAGGAACTACTACTACTTAGGTATAGTAGAGCCTTTGTAGACACAGCAATATGTGTATGACAGTAGCCTACACAAGAGTGACAGACATGGAGAGGGGGAGGCAAGAGCAGAGAAGTATTTGTTTGTTGCATACAAATTGGGTAACCGGATGTCTAAAGACAGGTTTCAATTCCATGGAATTGCAGCTCTGGAGCACAAACTGCTACTATAACAAGTGGTTCAGGAGTTTGGATTTCTTTTTCTTAGGCCTAAGTAAAATAGGTCTGTCCTGGTGACAGATTCCTATTAACTAAAAATGTCATAAATTACAGCGGAGGTGAAATTCTGGTATGCATAAAGATTTCTACTTTTAAATAACTGAATTTTGTATAAGAATCAATGCAAAAACCCTGTTTTGGTTTGATGTTACCTTTTTCTTCTTCCTGCTTTTTGAAGATCCCTTTTCCTTTGCATTCCCTGTGTCAATAGATTGAGGTGCAGGCTGATCTTTGGGTTTCCATGTAGGTTGAAATGTAAGCTGATCTATAGGTTGCACTGTTGGTTGTCCTACAGCTTCTAGTGCAGGTTCTACTGAATGGTCTTGTACTAAATCTTTAGCAAGTTGTACTGAACTTTTTACTGCATCTTTAGCTGCATCTTCTATTGAATCCACCACTATAGGCTTTACATAAAGGTCCATGGTGTTTGGCAATGCAGGTTTTTCTGTAGGTTGCATTAAATTTTTGAATGAAGGCTGAGCTGGTGACACAATTGAACGGTCCACTACATACTTTTCAAAAGGTTTCTTTTCTCGTTGCACTACATGTTCTCCTGAATAATGAATTGAAGTTTGCATTGAAAGTTCTGCAGCAGTTTTCATTGCCATTGCAGGTTCCACAATAGGCTGCATTGAATGTTTCATTGTAGATTGCACCATAAGCTCTTTTGTAGGTTGCACAGAAGGTTGAAATGCAGATTGTTCTGCAGATTGCAATAAAGGCTCCACTGCAGGAAGTATTGATGAAGACACTGATGAAAGTTGTTCTATACTTTGCACCAAATGGTTTTCTAAAGATTGAATTGGGGATTCTGTATGTTTTTCTGTTGGCTTTACTGTTGGATGTATGGATATTTCTACAGTGCTTTGCTCTATTCTTGAAACTTCTGTTTGAACTGAAGGTTCCAGCTCAAGGTGCACTGAAGAGACTACAGCAGATTGAACTGATGTTTTCACTGTAGACTTTACTGAAGGCATCACATCAGAAGGCATTGGAGTCTCCATTTGTGCTAATGGTTCCACTGTGGACTGCAATAAATCTCCCTTCATAGGTTGCACTAAAGGTTCTGATGTAGAATGCAGCATAGGTTGAGCTGAAAGTTCCATTATAGGCTGCACTGGTGCTTCTACTATAGTCTGCACTGATGGTTTTATTGTCAGCTGCACTGCTAGTTTTATAGTAGGCTGAACTAGTAGTTCTGCTGTAGGCTGGATAGATGGCACTACTGTCGGCTGCACTGGTGGTTCTACTGTAGGCTGGATAAATGGTACTCTGGTCATCTGCACTGGTGGCTCTACTGTAGACTGCACTGACTGTTCTGTTGTAGGCTGCACTGCCAGGTCTACTGTATGTTGCACTGATAGTTCTGCTGTAGGTTGCACTGATGGTTCTACTGAAGGCTGCACTGACGTTTCTACTGTAGGTTGTACTGATGGTTCTACTGTAGTTTGCATTGCTAGCTCTACTGTAGGTTGTACGGATGGTTCTACTGTAGGTTGCACTGACTGTTTTACTGTAGGTTGCAATGATGGTTCTGTTGTAGATTGCACTGATGGTTCTGCTGTAGGTTGTACTGATGGTTCTGCTGTAGGTTGTACTGATGTTTCTACTGTAGGCTGCACTGATGGTTCTGCTGTAGGCTGCACTGATGGTTCTGCTGTAGGCTGCACTGATGGTTCTGCTGTAGGCTGCACTGATGGTTCTGCTGTAGGCTGCACTGACGGTTCTGCTGTAGGTTGCACTGACTGATTTACTGTAGGCTGAATGGATGATTCTACTGTCAGCTGCACCGGTGGTTCTATTATAGGTTGCATTGATGATTCTACTGTAGGTTGCACTGATGGTTCTGCTGTATACGACACTGGTGCTTCTATTGTAGGTGGCCCTGAAGGTACTACCGTTGGGGGCACTGATGGTTCTACTGTAGGCTGCACTGATGGTTTTGCTGTAGCTTGTACTAATGGTTCTACTGTAGACTGCACTGGTGGTTTTACTGTAGACTGCACTGGTGGTTCTGCTGTAGGTTGTAATATTGGTTCTACTGTATGCTGCACTGATGGTTTTGCTGTAGGTTGTACTAATGGTTCTACTGTAGACTGCACTGGTAGTTTTACTGTAGACTGCACTGGTGATTCTGCTGTAGACTGCACTGGTGGTTCTGCTGTAGGTTGTAATATTGGTTCTACTATAGGCTGCACTGATGGTTTTGCTGAATACTGCACTGGTAGTTTTACTCTAGGCTGCAGCGATTGTTCTACTGTAGACTGAACTGTCTGTTCTACTGTAGCCCGCATGGATGGTTCTACGGTCAGCTGCACTGGTGGTTTTACTGCAGGTTGCACTGGTGGTTTTACGGCAGGTTGCACTGATGTTTCTACTGTAGGTTGCACTGATGGCTTTACTGTAGACTGAACTGACGGTTCTACTGTAGGCCACACGGATGGTTCTATGGTCAGCTGTACTGGTGGTTTTACTGTAGGTTGAACTAATGGTTGTACTGCAGGCTGCATAGATGGTTCTACTGTAGGTTGTACTGGTGGTTCTACCCTAGGTTCGACTGGTGGTTTTACTGTAGATTGCACTGATGGTTTTACTGCAGGTTGCACTAATGGTTTTACTGTAGGCTTCATTGCTAGTTCTAGTGTATGTTGCATTGCTAGTAATGGTGTAGGTAGTACTGATGGTTCTACTGTATGTTGCATTGCTAGTACTGGTGTAGGTAGTACTGATGGTTCTACTGTAGGTTGCACTGACTGTTTTACTGTAGGTTGCAATGGTGGTTCTGCTGTAGGTTGCACTGATTGTTCTGCTGTAGGTTGCACTGACTGTTTTACTGTAGGTTGCAATGATGGTTCTGTTGTAGGTTGTACTGATGGTTCTACTGTAGGCTGCACTAACCGTTTTACTGTAGACTGTACTAATGTTTTTACTGTAGGCTGAATGGATGATTCTATTGTCAGCTGCACTGGTGGTTCTATTATAGATTGCACTGATGATTCTACTGTAGGTTCCACTGATGGTTCTGCTGTAGGTTGTACTGATGGTTCTACTGTAGGCTGCACTGATGGTTCTAGTGTAGGCTGCACTGACCGTTTTACTGTAGACTGCACTGGTGGTTCTACTGTAGGTTGTACTTGTGGTTCTACTGAAGGATGCAGTATTGGTTTCAGAGTAGTTTGCTCTGAAGGTTCAAGTACAGATTGCACAGACAACTGCACCGCTAATAGCTCTGAGGTTTCATCTGCAGAATACTTTGAAGGTTCCATAGTTGGTTGCGCTAAAGTTTCCAATGTAAGCTGCATTGATTGTTCCACACCAGATTGTACTATAGTATTCTGAACCAAAAGCTTCACCCTAGTTTGTAGTGAGGACTCCAAAGCAGATATCTCTGGAGGTTTCACAGCAAATTCTGCTGAGGGTTCCTCTGAAGATTGTAACACATCTACCGTTTCCTGAACTGAGACCTCCACCACAGGTTGGGCTGTAGTTTGCTGTGTTGGCTGTACTAAAGATGACACTGTAGCCTTCATGAAGTAGTCTTCTTTAACTTCCAGTGTAGTTTGCAGTGAAGTTTCCTCTGTTGACCGTCGATGCTCTGACTTCTTCTTGGACCCTTTCTTAATTTTCTTCTCCTTGTGTTTCTCGATAATGGGAGGCTGCTCTATCACTTGCGTCAGATGATCTATTAGTTCTAAGTATCCTCTCATTTTGCTTTGATGCATGTCCATCGCCTCCTCGATCCTTGTGATTCCCTTTGAAGAAGAGTTCAGCTTTACATTTTCTGCTAGTTGAGACACCTGATCTAGATCGCTCTGCAAACCTTTATACTCATCACGCAATGCCTACAACACAAAAGGCAATGTAAAGGATTAAATTCAATGTCACATTTGAAAACACAGAAATTCATGGTCGGTGGTTATTTGACCTAACAAATAATATTAGTATTACAGTTCTTAGCGCTAAAGGGGTGCTCTTTTGTTAAAAGGGTCCTCAGACAATAAAGGCCGTTTTACACCGACCGATAAGCGTCTGGTGCAGCGAGCGCCGATCAACAAGACATCGTTGATGGGCGCTTGTTTACTCCTGTCACAAGGTGCTATGTGTGGGGACGAGTGGCCGTTACTCCGATCGCTCTTCCCCATACATTATTATCATGGCGGCAGCGAGTCTCTCTTTTTACACAGGGAGATGTGCTGCCGACAACAGAACGCTCGTCTGCCCGATAATCGTCCAGTGTAAAACCCCCCTAAGTTGATCAAGGGTGTCCCATTACTCAGATGTGATCTATGGGGTAACTCAGCAGCAAGTGCTTTGTTTCTCTGCAGCGCCAGCACAGGGCAAATTAAGCATTACATAGTTCCCCTTAAAATCAATTATCTCTAATGTATGAACATGCCGGGTCCTCTAGACCGAGAGATACTCTTTATAGCAACTCTCCTTTCAGGCTGCTAGATGAGGGTCCTGAATGGGAGACCCCTCTAATACGCCAGCATCCCTTAATAGGTATTAAAGGGGTTGTCTTTTTACTGGGTGGCAAAACCTTCATAAATGGGGACAAGGAGAAGAATTTTGTTGTCATTTTGTTGAAACTTTAGGGAGAGGGTTAGGAAAAAAGGGAAATAGAACTGGAGGAGAAATATTAAACTCAATTAAAAAAAATTTGAAAAAAAAGGACACAGAGAAAGGTGAGCAGGCCTGTTCACATCTGCGTTAGAGGCTCCATTAGGGGCCCCAGTCACAGATCTGGACGAAAATACTGGAACCAATAGTGCAACATGCTGCATTATTGTTTCAGGTAAATCCATGGCCACCATTAGAGCAATCCGACAGCGCCCATTACAGTCAATGAGTTCCGTGGGTCAATGAAAGCGTCGGTTCCGTTACATGGGTGATAACATCAGTGCCCGATGGTATCAGTCATGTAACGGAATCGGCGCTTCTGGTGTTTTCGTTGTTCTGCTCCTCTGACGAAGCAGAACAGAAACACTGACGCAGGTGTGAACAGGCTTTTAATGGCACTGTATTTTCTGTGTTTTGCCTTTGTTTTTCTCACAAGTAAACATTAACAATGGTCATAGACAGTAAATATTTGTTGGTAGATCAAGAGAATTCTAGTTGGACTTGCTAACAACATCTACGTTGGGCCATAGGGATTTAATCATAAAAAGTTCCCACCAACAAATATATAATGTCTACCTTAAATCTGTCCGTACACATTCAAAAGCTTTCAGCCAATAGTTATGTTCCTTACGCCCTCCATTCGCCATTCTGAGCATGCATGTTTATTTTACTAGGGAGAAGGATAAGTGGAGGAAAAGCTTCGGAGACTTTCTATTGAGTCCGTACGCCGCTACATCTATTTCTGGAAAAAGCCGAACAGAAACTAAGCGGCTCAGCATTGACACGAGCGATTCTGCGGCTTAGTTTTAGCGATTGGTGGGGGTCTCAGTGCTCGGACCCCCACCAATCAAAACTTCTGACATGTCACTATAACATGTCAGACGTTTGTTGAACGTTTAGTTACCCTTTAAGTCTATTGTATTGTTTTGTGTAATGCAATGATAAAAGTTAAGTAAAATCTCTGATTTACAGACTAAAAAAAAGCCAAAAAATAACAAAAAAAGTGACAATTTCAAGGATTCATAAAGTGAAAACTGCTGAAAAGAGTAAAAGTAAGTGATGTAAAAACAAAGAGAATAGTGAAGAAACGAAAACACAAAAAAAGTTTGCAAAGGATAAAGAACAATAACAAAGCAGATAAAACAAAAGAAACGAAGGAGGAAATGGGAGTGAAAAGAGAAAGCAATGAAAGAGGAAACGCTTAGGATTTTCGATTTACATAGAAGAGGCAGACATTAATGTGTTAGGGTCCAGCTGAAAAGCAGAAGAGGATAACTGCTCCATTTAAGGTAGAATTTGGACAGATTGGCTGCTCCCATGTTCTTTTCCACAAGTATGAGACATTAGAATCTCCCTTTGTGACTTTCTTATAAGCTTTTTACCTGACGAGCAATGACCCGAGTTGCATTGCAAAAGGGCTTCTCTGACACAAAAAAAATAAAATAATTAACTACTCCTGTTTCAGGACAATTTTCTCCCTGAATAAAGTGTATTTCAAAGGTTATATATCCAGGAGCCTTCCTAATTGAGCAATGTTCTATTGAGAAATGTATTATCACAGACAATTGCACCTGTAATTTCTGTCTCTTCAGCTCGCACGGTGCGTTTTCCCGTGATGAGCGGCTAAAATTAAGAAGCTCTTCATAAAAACTTGTCATTTTGTTATTCAGGGCATTGGAGAGACTTTCATATTGTCGATGTCCTTCAAGGCGCCTTTCCAGTATCTGCATTGTATCCTATAAATAAGACAAATAAATAATTGGCTGAATATATCTTCTATGGGGGTCCGGGATTATATAGGTCTCCAGTACAAAACCATACGGGGGTACAACTGAAAATCTATTATGTTTAAAGGGCATTTCTAAGTACAATGTAAATACATCACCAATAAATAGAAGTTTTTATGTCAAGTTGTCTAAAGTACTTTCTAGTATCCTTCCCCTGTGGTGCTACTTAAAAGGGTAGTCCAGGATTAGAAAAACGTGGCTGCTTTCTTCCAGAAACAGCGCCACACCTATCTACAGGTTGTGTGTGGCATTGCCGCTCAGCTCTATTCACTTCAATGGAGCTTAGATGCAAAACCAGACACAACCCATGGACAGGTGTGGCGCTGTTTCTGGAAGAAAGCAGCAATGTTTTTCTAATCTGGACAGCCCCTTTAAACGGAGATGACAAAAGAACCCTATTGTAATCTACTATGGGGCCCTTGGAGAGAGAGGACCCAGCACTAGCTGGATTTTTCCCCTTTATTAGAGAGGTTATAACAAGATTACGATTTATAACCTATCCACAGGAAAGGGAACCCCACCAAGTACTAGAATGGGGGTCAGAGCCCTCCGTTCCTCCTCACTGCACAACTGTAGTAAAGAGAACTTTGAATTAAGTGGCGGTCGAGTATGCGCGGTGCTACTCCATTCAAAGTCTACAGGACTGCCGGCAGTGAGGAGGAACGGGGGGCCTGGCGCCCCGTTCTTGTGATCGGTGGGGGTCCCCGTGGTGGAGCCCCCAGTGATCAGACACCTATGTAGAATTAAATTTTCCAGAAAAACTGTATTGTCTGCAAACAAGGGTGTTGGAAATTTGCCCAAGGTTCATGGAAAGGGCATGGAGGGGGTAACAAAACCTTCTGTAGCAAAATTAGTCACCAGGTATCTCATTATGATCTTTGCTTTGGGGCACCCTACCCAGAAGTTGCGGCTGTAGTACAGACCCTAAAATAAGACCATGTGACAGCTGCATAAATCTGCTTCTTCCATGCATTTTACATAATTGACAACCCAAACGTTTACAAATCCTGTAGGGGTTGTCATCCAGCTTTCCCAGATTACTGAATGACAAATCTACCGAAATAACAAGACAGATTTGCCATACTAGATCTCGGGGGGTGACAACCTTTATAGAAATTGTATAATAGTATTAACTTGTTCATTCAAGGACTTTCTGGTGAACTTCAGATTTTAATTTGAAATGTTCTATAAATTCACACATTCTTTTTTGTAGATTACATTGAAACCTAAATCATATTCTGTAAGTAATAAATGTGTAGACGTTTAGCTGTGATGCCATTGCTCGTAGTGACATCAGCTGTCATTAAGGAATTAGAACATATATAGAAATTAAACATCCCCTTAATAAAAATGTATTACAAATAATAGAAAAAGTAATTTTGGTACCAGTGATCTTATATCTTTGTATGGTCATTTATGGCATATTATATTTTCGTGTACTTTAGTTTAAAAATTAAATACTGTCTATTGGTTTACTGTTAATATCCACTTCAGAATACGGAAAGGACGGTTGTACTGTTATACAATGGGATTACTGATGGAATGAATATATATATATATATACACACACACACATGTATAAAATTAAGTGATGGGAACCACCCCTCCCCTATTTTCAAGGCAGTCATCGCCGATCTACATGGAGGAAAAAGGATGCAGATAGCAAAACTTAAGTTGGGATCACTTTTCCGGTGCTGTACAGCCCAACTTTAACTATAGGACTACATAGCCTATTGTTTTTTGCACCCACCACTTTTACATGGGGCCGTTTATTTGCAGAGAGGGTCCTGCGCAGGTTCGCACCACCCATTAGAAAAAGAGGATATGGCCAACATGGTTCCATGGACCCCATAGCAGCCACCTAGGCTAAAGTTATGGTACCACACCCTTGGGGGCTTTGGTAAGGCTACAAAATTCTAGACTTTCTGGATTCAAAACAACTGGTGAACCAGATGTGAACACTATATTAAAAAAAATAATCATATTGTATACAGGATAAAATGACATTTATGAAAAAAAAACAAAAAACATTCTTGCCTGCAATTCCAACATGAATGTTTCAAGAAGTAGATTGATTTCCAGCCGGTGGCCATGAAGACCGGGACTGTGAGAAGAGGCCGGCAAATCTTCCAATATACCCATCATGTCTTGACTTTCCTGATAAAGCTCTCTCAAACCGCCCAACTTCTTTACATTGTCTTGTATTCGAGGCTGAAGGTCAAGGTTTAGGGTTTCCCGTCTGTTCTGTAACTCCGCCAGTCTCAGCCTCAGAGCTTCACTCCTGTCCTCTTCTTGTGGCTCCACCTGTGATTCTTTCTGAATGACAGTCCTAAGGGATATAACAATGTTCACATTAGTAAATACGAGCTACATGTATTTGTACAACAGTCAACAGTCTGAGTTGGGTACCTCTTGGCTTGCACCCTCATAGTTGTGGTGGGACTTTGCAGTCTGTCTCTTGGTGGGGCTTCAGGCTCTACCTCCATAGAATAGTTCTCCCTTTCTGTCTGAGCTTGTAGCTCTCCTGGTACGGACTGGTAAGAATAAAATGTATTAAAAAGTAAGGGTTAATGGTATTGGAGAGTGCCCTGTTTTATTTCCATCTAGGTTGGGAAGAAACTTTTTCGAAGAATCTCTGAACCTAAAGTTCATCTTGTATGTAAGAGTTTCTTGAGGTGATCTGAACAGAATAATTCAGATAAAGCCGTAATTCAGGTGACAGACATTTTTCTGTACAATCGGGCACTTATTCGACTGTAGTCTACTTCAATAGGCCTCCATGAACCTCGTAGTGACTGATAACATGGAACAATAGCCTGCATTCTCCGCCTCAGCAAACTTGATCATACAGTATGCTGGCTGGAATCCCACATGCAGTTTTTGTGACAGTCTTTTGAGTCAAACACAGGAGTGGACGCAAAACAGGAGACATATCAGTCTTTCCCTAAGGCCAGGATCACACACACACACACGGTTTTGATGCAGTTTTTGGCTCAGTTTTTTAGCCAGACACAGAAGTGAATCCAAAAGAAAGGAGATGCATCAGTCTTTTATTCATACCATTCCTTCCTTTTGGATCCGCTGCCGCAAAAACTGCATCAAAACTGCGTGTGTGACTCGGACCTTATACTTTTCATTCTTTTTGGATTCACTCCTGTGTTGGGCTAAAAAAAAACGCCATAAAAACGACAAGTGCGATTCCAGCCAAAAGCAAGTGATCCAAACTGTAAATAGCAGCCTACTCTAGGCTTCTTCAGGCCAGGATCACACACGCAGTTTTAAAGCAGTTTTTGGCTCCGTTTTTTTTAACCAAACACAATAGTGGGCACAAAAGAAAGGAGATGCATCAGTTTTTTTAATACCTATTCTTGCTTTTTGATCTACTTCTGGCATCGGCTTAAAAAAATGGAGCCAAAACAGCACCGAAAATGTTTTTCCCAGCCTTTTAAAACGCATGTAAAAAACAACATGCGTGTTTTTAATAAAAATTTTTACATGTTTTTTATGGCGTTTTTTATTTAGTATTATTTTGTACATGTGATTTTCTTGAAGTCCTATAAAGAAGCCAATGGAAAAAAAATGCTAGAAAAAATGCCGTAACCAGAGGATGCTGCGCCATTTAATCGTAACAAAAAAAAAAAGGCAGAAACCAAAACGCTGTGTATGTAGGCTTTTGCATATTTTAAACATAGACTTCAAGGGAACACATGTCCGCATCGTTTTTGGGCAAAAAAGTACAAAAAACACAGTGAAAAATGCCACCGAAAACACGAGTAAACGCTGTGTGTGAATCCAGCCTGATGATGGTTTCCACAAATAAATAAATACTTTGCAGAGAATTCATTTCAAAAGTTGTAGAAAGAAAATAGATCTCTCAACCGTGGTTGGAAACGAATGTCATTATTTCACTCTCGGCTGGAGTCAATTTTGCTACATGGAAACACATCTGGGACGGAGCCATAATCTTAGTGGATGACTATATTTACACATCTAGGATTTACCTCATTTCCTGTCATCTGTAGTAATTTTTTAGCCACTGAACAACTATCTGGTGAGTCAGAAGCTGAAGCCGCCACGAATATATCCTCACTTTTACATTTTTCTGACACAAACATAGATATTCGAGTCATTTTAATCTCCAGAGAAGTTTTTACGACCTAAATAGTAAAGAATAAAAAGTTGGATTCAATTCAATTTTAAATATAAAAACAAACAAACAAAAAATATTCAACACTTCCATAGTCCTGAAACTACAATAAAGAGACACTTTAGGCCAAATTTATACATTTATGCCTAGTGCAGGGTCTGAGGGGGCAGAACCCACTCTATTAAAGGGTTTAGAAAACCCATTTTCATATAGCTCATTACTGCATTTAGAGTTAATAGGGGGGAGGTGGGGGGTCCTCTGTTCAGGATCCTCATCTCTTGGTCAGAATAGTGAGCGGTTACAAAGTGTCTCTTCCTCTGTAGGGCCTGTCCTGTTCTGCATTACACATATAATTCATTGATTTTATTGGGAACTGTGTAATGCTTCATTTTCCCTGTGGTGGCGCTGCAGGGAAACTGAACACTTACTGTCAGGTTTCCCCACATACTACAGCTGATCGCTGGGGTTACAACCAGGGAACACTTTGTGATCAGCTTATTGTCAAGGGACCCTTCTAACATGTAGGGATTGTCCAAAGCGGAGATCCACAAACTCTGAATTCCCTAATAGAGTATATGAAAATAGGTTTTCTAAACTAAACAATGCCTTTTAAGCAATATTGTATAAAGATCTTGATCCCCATGCACCAAAATAAAAAAAATATTGGTATACGTGCAAACTTTTACAGTGAAAATGCTCAACAACCCATCACAACAAGCAACAGATGAGAAAACGCCTCTATTACTACATTACTAGACTTGCATCATAGGAGTTCCCAGCTTCCGGTTTTTACCTGTAGTTCAAAAGGAAGTTCATCACTTTGTAAAAGTTTTTGTATTTCTGTGGATTTCTTACTGATTTCCTCCAAAAGTTTCTCTTGATTTTGAAGCTCCGTCTGAAGGAAAATAATCAAAAATGTTATGGTCAGAAATTTTTAATCAAATTTAATATAGTGGTCCTTGCTGTGTATTATACAGCACCCTGCTAGCTAACAGAATCCAATACATGGACACATGATGGCTGTCCTGAAATTTTACTGTGATAGTGATTGTTTGGATCGATGCTAAATAGTTAAAAATTAAAGGGGTTGTTCCATGATGACAACATCAAAGAGGTGGGTCCGCTGCTTGTGAATCCCCCATAAGGAGTTGAGAGCCACTAAGAAAGAGTGGTTCCTCCTCTTGAGGACTCGGCATGACCACGGATTACATGATCGACAATTTTTTTTTATCTATGGCCAATGGCTTATATAGATGCAGCTTTCTGCTAATTTAAAAAAAAAAAAAAAACTCTTACTCCTCATAACCCTCCTATCTAATATATGAATACTCAATGCAGGTATTCATGCTTTAACCAGGCTATATGGATAGTCATGTGTTGAAGTTCATTCAAAGTACTTAATAGAGGAGCAGAATATGAATAATTAGATCAAAAGCGGTTAACCTGCTTGTTGATGGTTTCCTTGTAGGAAAGTGGATATATTATTTTTTTACTCATAATCAAAAAGTAAAAACAAACTAAAAAAGTAAAGATTATTACTATAAGTCACGCTCAAATACTTACATATAGCAATCGGACATCATCACTTGTGAGGTTTGCACTTTCTATAAACTTGATTTTTCCTTCTGTCCAAGGCTCCATCTCTTGTGAGAGATGAAGAACTTTGTTCCACAGACAGACAGAACTTTTTAAGTTTTCATTATAGCCGTCAAGTTTTTCACATACCTGTAAGCAAATTCTAGAGTTAAGTAGAAACTCAGAATGTGAAATGTGAATAGTTGTGGCACTAACATAGCACCGCAACACTTTCAAATTATTTTTTATATTGTAAATGCTTTACCCCTTACAGTGTAGTATTACAACATTTAGTAATTATACAGGGAAGTTTAATAAGAGAACTGTTTTTGGATTATACTTTATCAATTTATTGTTGTTACTTTGATTCCACTTTATAGCAGGAGACCAAAAAAAACCAACAGGTAATCAACTTCATTTACTGTTTCTTAGTGTAGTCAGAACCCCTCCATTATTAGTGGTCTCTTCCACGACACACAGGCCATCTCTTCTTGGCTGACTGCATCATTGTGGAACAGATCACAGCACATAGATAAGGAGGGGTTTTGACTACACACAGGGGAGGTGTGTGTGTGTGTGTGTGTGTGTGTGTGTGTGTGTGTGTGTGTGTGTGTGTGTGTGTGTGTGTGTGTGTGTGTGTGTGTGTGTGTGTGTGTGTGTGTGTAGGGGTTGAATTACTGCAAAAATGCCTTGTGTAAACATAGCTTTTAAATGTATAAGATGATCTCATAAAAAATTAGAATGCATATAGCAACAGAGAAGGTTGGACTGTCCCATCAGGAAATCCTCTGGTGTACCCAGGTTCTGACAATATAATTTGGCCCACCAACTGCAGATGGCTTATCACATTTACAATACAAATTAAAGGGGACACTAAGATGTAACCACAATATATATCAGTGCAGTTACGAACAGTAGATAGCGCCATTTCAGTCCTGAATTTGGAAAAAAAATCTGAAATTGTGAAGATGAATATAAAAAATTGGAATTAAGATTTTGTATAGATGTATGGTGAGTCCTCAGAATCATTTCATCTGATTGGCTCAAGGTACTTCAGTCTAAGGCCTCATTTACACGAGCGTAATATACGCGCGTGCTTTTCACGCGTGTCGTACGCACCTATATTACTCTATGGGGCAGTGCAGACAATGCGTGAATTTTGCGCTGCGCGAGTGCGTTGCGTAAAACTCACGACATGTTCTATAATCGTGCGTTTTTCGCACATCACGCACCCATTGAAGTCAATGGGTGCGTGAAAACCACGCATGCCGCACGGAAGCACTTCCGTGCGAACTGCGTGATTCGCGCAAGAGCTGTCAAAAGGATGAATGTAAACAGAAAAGCACCACGTGCTTTTCTGTTTACAAACATCCAAACGGAGTGTCAAATTGGAGATGAGCGCACCGAACTTCACCGGGTTCGGCCGAACTCGTTTTGACCGAACCCGGCAAAAAAATTTTCCGTTACGCGACGTCAGATGACAGTCACTGTCCACGGTGCTGAAAGAGTTAAACTGGTTCAGCACCCTGGACAGTGACTTCCGATCACAATATACATGAACGTGTAAAAAAAAGAAGAAGTTCTGACTTACCGATAACTCCTGGCTTCTTCCTCCAGTCTGACCTCCCGGGATGACAATTCAGTCCAAGTGACAGCTGCAGCCAATCACAGGCCAAGCACAGGCTGCAGTCAATCACAGGCTGCAGCGGTCACATGGACTGCCGCGTCATCCAGGGAGGTGGGGCCGGATGACAAGAGAGGGACGCGTCATCAAGGCAACGGAAGGAAGTTCTTGGTAAGTATGAACGTCTTTTTTTTATTCACAGGTTGGTGTATATTGTGATTGGAATTCACTGTCGAGGGTGCTGAAAGAGTTATTGCCGATCAGTTAACTCTTTCAGCACCCTGGACAGTGACTGACGTCGACTTGCCTCATCTCTATGATGGCGGCTGCGCGAAAATCACGCAGCCGCGCATCATACACTGATGACACACGGAGCTGTCAAGTGCCTTTTGCGCACGCCAAACGCTGCGTTTTTTTGCCTGCGCAAAACGCACACGCTCGTGTAAATGAGGCCTAACACTGATACCACAAACATAAAATGGTTGCTAAATTTGATTAATTCCAACTTTAAAAATAAAATAAAATAACTGTATAAAGTTTTGACATTCATCTGCATGCTCTATAAAATCAGGAGACATTAGAAGCCGTATTCACCTTGATCAGTTCACCGATTTACTGAGCCATGCTGCTAGCTATGCAGCCAACACTAATCAGTATGTGCAAGGCCAAGTGACTGATCAATAAGAATGGCAAGTAGTTCTAAAAAAGGAGCCTGAGGGTATGTTCACACGGCAAACAAAAAGGTGGCTGTAACATACGAAGCTGTTTTCAAGGTAAAACAGCCTCTGATTTTCAGCCGTTTTTTTATGCATCAGGCGTTTTTTACGTTCATTTTTCGAGCCGTTTTTCAATTGACCCAATGAAAAACGGGTCAAAAAACGGCTCAAGAAGTGACATGAACTTTTTTTTTTACAGGGCCGTTTTGGGCAGATGTTTAGAGGCGTTCAGCCCCCACATTTTCAGTCGTTTTTCGGGCGTTTATGGCCCGAAAAACGGCTGAAAATAAGCAGTGTGAACATACCCTAAAGGGGCCTTTAGTGTAACCCTGGCCTTATCTCACACAAGCCTTTGAAAGGTTGTTCTAGGAAAACCGATTTGCATGCTAGCTGCTGCAAGTTCTGAGATTATGGATAACTTTATAGCATAATGGATTATTTCCCACTTCTAATATATATCCTCAAAATACGAATGTCAAATCTAGTTCAAAGGAAAAAAGTGTTAGAGTTGCTCGTAACAACCAATGAATGGGAAATATGAGAGCAGTATTGTCATTGCTATGGGTGACTCCTCCACTCTTCTCCTTTGGTCATTTTTTATGAATAGTACCTACATCTAACCACTTGTCGATGAGCGTGTTGGCTTCCGCCTGGAATGGCGCCTCTTCAAATCTTTTTATCTTACTGATCTGAGACTGCAGCATTTTGCAGATGCTGTTTACCTCTTCTACATCTTCGGAGTGATGATCAATCTCCAGTTTTAGCTCATGAACCTGCAATAAAAAACACAATCAGAGGTGACCACATTATATAACTGTAGATCGCGACAATTCAGTCCATGAATATAGAAAATATCAATTAAGATTTATATTCAGTTAAAAATGTCCGTCCGCACATAGAATTGGAAAATGATGCAACTGGTGCTTTTTCTTTAAGGAGACAGGGACACCTAGTGTCAAATTTCAGATGTGGATACTAGAAAGAACAGAGATAATAGAATCACCAGCACCTACGATACACAAGCTTCCACTTATCAACAGGGAGCCATACATTTCAATGTGTTTATGCTAGAAAATTTATGTGACTACATTGATAAATTAGACCCTATGTACTCTCTCGGTGAGCGCATAAGCAAAAAGGTCTGGCCTAGATCCATCCTTTTCCTCCAGAGCTTCGCTTCACTGCTGCCCACTAATACAGTTAAACTGCCCATACACATAAGATAAATGTATGGGCGCCTCTCGACTGTTCCCCCGATGGTATATGTCATTGGAAACAAGGATTGGGCATGTTGGATTTCAACAAATATCTTACGGGCTTGTCTACCCTATTATATAGAAAAGCACATGCTGAGCATGCATGTTACTGTGAATGTCGGGGTTAATAGCTCTCAGCTTAAAGAGAACCTTTCACCTGCCCATACATGTTTAGCATGCACAAACCCTGGGGCACTTTATATTTTTTTCTACCTTCCTCCGTTATTTAGATATCGGTTGCCGTTATATTTGGTGCCCGATATTTAAATAACCCCCTGAACTGTCAATGGGGCGTGTAATGGCAAGGGGGCATGTAACATCGCTGTGACACTGTCCAATCAGCTACGGACAGTGTCACAGAAAGAGCTGGAAAGAGGAGAGCGTGTGTGCACGCACGCGCAGATCGGAGCTGTGCACGCTCTCACTCTTCAGCTCTCGGCAGACAAGTACAAGACTGATCTCTCGCAAGAGATCACACAGTCTTGTACTTGCCTGCCGTACTGGCAAGGGGGCGTGTCACTGCTACGGACAGTGCAAGAGCTGGAGAGAGGAGAGCACGCCTCCTTGCCATTACAATCCCCCTTGCCAGTTCGGCAGACAAGTACAAGACTGTGTGATCTTTCACGAGAGATCAGTCTTGTCCGTGTCTGCCGAGAGCTGAAGAGTGAGAGCGTGCGCGCACACGCTCTCCTCTCTCCAGTTCTTGCTGTGACACTGTCCGTAGCGGATTGGACAGCCATGTTACACGCCCCCTTGCCATTACACGCCCCATTGACAGTTCAGAGGGTTATTTAAATATTGGGCGCCAAATAGTTTTTTAGTGTTCCTGCGCCTTATGCTAATGAGCATATGAGTCATATCTTAGTTCGAAGAGTCATATCTTCATTCCTCAAGCCTATCCGAGTTAACCCCGCCTCCTTACTTTTGATTGACAGCCCCTCGTCTACCCCCAACACACACGAAATCCAGCGCTTGCAGCATCGATGTTTGGTGCGTGCGCACAACTGGACACCAGAGCAGCACATGCGCAGTAACTAGATTTGAGGCCCGGACGAAGCAGGAAAGGGTGTCGGATCACACATGACGGGCGCATGTGCGCTATCTTAGACGAGATTTCAGAATTCAAGACGGGCCAGTTTTCAGCGGTGGGCGAACATAAGAAGAGGAACGAACAAGACTGCCAGATTATTACCATAAAAGGCACAAAATGTTTGCAGACCGTTATTTACGGTCAGAGGAGGAATTTAGGATAGGAAATACCGTCAATGAACTGTTGACAGCAGCGAGGGGTGAGTCGAGTTGAAATGCTGGTGACAGGTTCCCTTTAAGCTTATTGCATGGCCGTGTTGCAAGTATGGCGGCATGTTATTTACATATTGGTTTAGGCAAAAAAGGTGCTGCAAGGTTAACCATTTGTTTCACTCCGTTAGGTTACAAAATACGATTTAAATTTGGTGCCAAAGTTTATTTGACGCTACAGTATCTTTGCAGTGCCCCTTTTATAATACTGCTGCCCTCAGCAGAGCACCTGGGCTACCACCTACCATGCACCATTTATAATACTGGTGTCTTCCTATGTGGCAGGGAGCTGAGAGAGGCATTTTGGCTTCTCAGAACACAAGGTTCTTGGGTGCAACTGCTACCTCTGCGGTGGTCATTGGAACTGTTGCTACCGCTTGTTATAGCCATACTATGGTTGCCTTGAAATATCTCCTACACTTAACACTGTAGGACATCCTATACTTCTTCTCTATGGTTAGACATTGATACTTGACGATCATGCCCTGTGCTCAATTTGCATGCTGTCTGCAACCATGATACTGTTCTTACTGTACACTCCTATGTTATGTAATGATATAAATTAAAAACTTACTAAAAAATACTAAGAAAACAAAAACATGTATCAGTAGTCTTTAGGCTAGATCCATGTGGTGACAAACACTGCAAACATCAACCGTGGTAGCCCCCTAAATATATAGAAATCTTATTCCAATCTCTTCATATAGGGCAATCCGACAATGCGGATCCAGGACCAAAAAGTGTGTGCACCCCGTGATAGTGTATACAAAGGGACCACCAATTTCAAACTCTACCTTCATCATCATTTTATGAAGATTGTCTTTTCCAATGTAGGATGACTGATGAGACATTGTAGTCTCTGCTTTCTCAATCAAAAATGTCAGTGATGTCCTGTAATGCTGGAACTTGCGAAGAAGTTTAATTATTACTTCACATTTCTCTTTGCTGAAAAAGAAAAAAATGTCTCTAAATGCATGACGTAAAAATAAAAAGTATATAATAGACAAAAACATTGTACTGCAGCAATAGCAGTACTCTGATATTAAAGGGTAACTAAACGTTCAACAAACTTCTGACATGTCATAAGTTTTGATTAGTGGGGGTCCGAGCACTGGGACCCCCACCAATCGCTAAAACGAAGCGGCAGAAGCGCTCGTGTGAGAGCTGAGCCGCTTTGTTTCTGTTCGGCTTTTTCCGGGAATCGATGTAGCGTTGTACGGACTCAATAGAAAGTCAATGAGCCTGTACACCGCTACATTGGCTTTCCGGAAAAAGACGAACAGAAACGAAGCGGCTCAGCTCTCACAGGAGCGATTCTGCGGCTTCATTTTAGCGATTGGTGGGGATCTCAGTGCTCGGACCCCCACCAATCAAAACTTCTGACACGTCACTATGACATGTCAGAAGTTTGTTGAACGTTTAGTTACCCTTTAAATGTCTGAAAAGATCTTATGACAGGTGGATGTGACACCCCTTACCTGTGAGCAAGGTACTGCTTTGTGCTCTCCCACAATTCTTCACACTCATCCCACCCAGTTAAATCCTTTCTTTTTGAAGTTTGAAGAACCTCTTGAAAGGCATCACTGATGAATTTCTTCTCTTTGTCAAATGTCTCCAACTTTTTCTCCAGAATTCTTAAAGACTTCATTCTAAAATAAAATAGAAATACAAAACTATTGAACTAAATATGAACACAATGGAAAGTGATAGAAAATCATAAAAAGGCCCTACAGTGAAAAAAATAAAAATAAAGACAACATATCTGAATAGAGAACCATCTTAAGGTTGGAGCTAATTTCAATAATAGTACTAGTTAAAAGGGGTTTTCCAAAATTAGGAATCCATGGCTGTCTTCTTCTAAAAACAGCACCACTCCTGTACCCAGGTTGTGTGTGGTATTGCAGCTCAGCCCCATCCACTTCAATGGAGCTGACCTGTAATACAAGACACAACCAATAGACAGGTGTGGGGCTGTTTTTGGAAGAAACAGCCATGTTTTTCTAAACCCTAACAACTCCTTTAATGTTGTGCCCTGCTTGGGGCCGTTTTGTAAAGCTTGCACATTACACTTATTTATGGAGGAGGTGAGTGTATTATCAGAGGCGCTGATGTCCTTTTGTAGTCTATACAGGTGGCTGCCTCCAGACTATTCAGACGGCTGTATTATGGCATTGGAGGAGAGCCATATACTTTATTTACTAATAAAACTTTTAGAAAAAGATTCCCTTTTTGTCCTTATGGGATCTGGCCAGATTTAAGGGACTAAATATACTGCAGCAAAAAAAAAGGTATGATCCAGCATTTTTAAAGAAATCCCAGGACTTCATTTTATAAACATTAAAAATCCACCCAGCACATAAAGACAAAGAACCAGTACGCTTACGCGTTTCAAACGCCAACTGCGTTCTTAGTCACAATATACTGCACCTTTATTGTGCCATTTATTATGGCCATCTATATGTGGCTTACTGAGATATTCTGACACTGTCCCTGTCCCTTCATGAAAGCTATGCATTGAATAGCGGCAGTATTTTTACATACCTCTGTTGGACGGCATGAATGGTTGGATCTTTTAGGCCAATTTTATCAATTTGATCGTGAATATCTTCAATATTTTTGTAAAAGTCTATGAGACGCTTGTTTAATTGCTCATGGGTCTCATTCTCTTGAAGATTCTGAAACTCCCTCTGAACAGCTTGCTGGCCACTTTCTAACATCTCAAAGAAACCACTTATCATTTTCCTGCATGAGGTTTCCCCTCCATTTTCTGGATCTTCTAGGAGAATCCCAGCAGCTTGCATGCAGTCATCAAGCTTCTCAGCTTCTTGACCCAGAAGATAGACATCCTTTTCTAAAGACTCAAGGCTCATCTTCTTCTCCTGCAGAACGCTCCTGTCCATACCCAGTACGGGAAATCCAGCTTCAATTGACATTTTGGTTGCCTTAAGGGAAGACAGAAATACTCCCAGGGACTTAAGAGTTGTCTCTCGTTCCTTCGTTGCTTCATTTGCTGTTTGCAGCTCGGTCTTATATTCCGAAACGGATGAAGCGCCCAAACTATTCAGTTGTTGGATCTCAATTTCATATGTGTTCTGGACATCCTGCAAATGGAAAGCAGAAAATATATTTTATTTTCAGATTAATTTTCTTGTTAAGTTTATGTTAAATAATAATGTTATGTCCCGACACTTTGTAATCAGCTGGAAAATGTAGGAATCAGGAATAACATAAGGACAGCTCATTAAAGGGGTTGTCCTGGATTAGAAAAACATGGCTTTGGTCTTCACCGCCACACCGGTCCATGGGTTGTTTCTGGTACACCAGCATTGCTCTATTGAAGTGAATGGGGCTAAGCTGCAATACCACACACAACCTGTGGACAGGTGGAGTGCTCTTTTTGTAATAAAGCAGCCATGTTTTTTCTAAAACCTCTTTAAAAAAAGCAAAAAACTTTGCTCTATAAAAGATTTACAAACCTTCCAGAATTGACATTATTTGGCTTCTGAGAATTATGGATACAACCTTGTAATTTTGGAACCCCTAATTAATTAGAAACCTATGAAGCATTGACTTTCAAGGTTCACTTCACAATGGTACACTGTGGTCTTATAACACAAGTAACACATTACACACTTATGTATGATATTTGAAAGGGCAAAAACAGGGTCTTTGAGCAGAAACCTGTGTCCTACTCATGACCGATTTACTAGAATGGCTCACATGGGTGAATATGCCACAATATAGTCAGTGATTATCAATGTCTAGCTCTATTGCTGGACACTCCGGTGTGATAGCTTTGTAATTAAAGGAGTTGACCCACAATTTGTACATTACATTTCTTGTTAGATCACACATAACATAATTTCTCAATTGGAGTAAACAAAATGTTCCTGTGTGTAGATTTTGTTGTTACACACTTGTTATTGCGCCCCTGGTGTTCTTTTGATTCCATCTCAGAACGTCCGCCTTATGCGTCTGAAGCTGGTGAGAAAAAGCCTCTTCTAGTGCGCAGCTTCTTATTAGCTGGCCTACACAATAGCAGGAATTACTCTGCCGCCCGTGTTCAGGAGGATCCGGGCAGTGGGACTGAACTACTGGAGCATGTGTGACCACCATTGGACACATTAGGTGCATGTTCTGAGGGGGAATGAAACAAACACCTGGGGGCGCAATAACAAATATGTAACAGGAATATCTATAAAAATGAATCTGAAAAGCCTCCCCGACATTTTTCACCAATTTGCCGCAGACGACTGCGCTATTGATTTAGTCAAAACAACAGAACCCTGTCACAACGGTGACCAACGGAAACCATTAACAACATTTCCATCACCATTGAGATCAATGGTGAGGGAAACGGAACCGAAGGTTTCCGTTTGCCTTTCCGTTGAGGGGTTAACCTGACGGAAACCTCAGACGGAACCCCTCAACGGAAGGGCAACGCTGATGTGAACAGGCCCTTATTGATGAATCCTGCAAACAGATCAGTCAAAAAAGGAATATTTATCTTCCGTTGCTTTCAGTCAGACATCCGTTATTGTGTTTGTTTTTTCTATTTAGACGAATCTGATGAAACGGAAAGCACAGCGCAGATGTGAACGAATCCTTAGTCAAACGCTGCCTGCCTCTTATACTATGTGTTAATACACTAAACATTAGGCAACCCACAGTGTAATACATTGTATCAGTCAGCAATGACACAGATGATAAATAGTAACAAAAAGTAAAAAGCGATAGTTGGTCCGGATTCTTAACTTTCACTTTTCTCTCACGTTAGGATAGGATACCTCAATTTTAATAATGACTTAAAGGGGTTTTTATATTAAAGTCCTATCCTTAGGATTGGTCATTCATATCAGATCAGTGGGGGTCCGACTCCCAGCACCTCCACCGATCAGCCATTCTAGTAAATGGCCTGCAGTCCCAGGCACAGCAGCTACAGAGGAGTATGGCGCTGTACCTGTTAGAAATAGAAGAGGCTGCGGCGTTTGTCACCACGGCCGTCTTAGTCAGCTAATTGGCAGGGGTCCAGGGAGTCAGACCCCCCACGATCTTATATTGATGACCTATCCAAAGGATAAAAGTCCGGGAAGACCCCTTTAATAAAAGCTAAATTAAGTTAAGAGGTTTTACTTGCCCATAGGGCAATTTCAAAATATGCTGGCGAGTACCCAACACCTATCTTGGGGCAACCATCGTATTTATTTGATCTTTCCTGGCGTAAAAGGTAAATGCATGGAAAAAAAAATTGATGTGAATGGGGCCTAAGAGCATTGCAACTTTCCTATGTAACATTGTACTTTCATGCAGCGCATCCTGAGAGATTTCGTTTTTACTATCTCATTGCCGTACATTGTCTGATGAAAAGATACAACTCCTCCTCGAGTACAACATGATCTGTACAAGTATGAAAGCACTGAACAAGCAGAGATTTCATGGAGATGTAAACTTAGAACCTTGTCTCAATATCATATACTATTATGGTTTGACTATTGTACGAGGCTAGACGTAATCTCTATAATATACAATATACAGTAATAGCAGTACCTTCATCTCTTGTAAAACGGAGTCTATCTTTGATACTGTGAACTGCTCCATCTCAGGTTCCTGGGTTAGTCTGGGAACCAAAAACTCAGTTTTCAAGAAATTAGTTTGTGTTCCATTTAATGATTGCGTCGCAGAAGCCGGTCTGCTTTCCAAATTTCTTAACTCTAGAAAAATAGACTGTTCTACAATTTCTATCTTTTCAAGGAACCCATCAAGCATTTTCTGGCATGACGTCCGTCCTCCATGTTCTGGGTCTTCCAGGAAGATCTCTACTGGTTCTAGACGTCTATCTAGATTGTCAGCATCTTGTCTCAATCTGTAAACCTTGTGTTGTAGCTTCTTCAGGTTCTTCTGCTTTTGAAGTAGAGTAGTTCTGTCATTACCAAGCACGGACCCTTCACCTTGGATGGACAGCTTAGTCGAAGCAAGGGTAGACAGAAACATCTCCAGTTCTTTCAGAAGAACCTCTCGTTCTTTTATTATCTCATTTGTTGCTTTTAATTGAGTTTTGTATTGATGTACAACAGACTGAACAGCTTGCTCGTCTACTGGACTTGATGGATCAACAACCTCGGGAGCGAATTCCAGATTATGACATTGTTGAATCTGATCTTTGACTGAAGTCTGTACATCCTACATAAGAAAACCCCCCAAAAAAAAACACATTATTAAATGGTGTCCAATCATAACACTACAGGTGGATGAACGTCTTGATTCAGATCTAGAAACAGAAATTCTAGATAACATGTCTACATCATAGCCACTTGTATGTTTCATGACTTCTGTTTAATTTTTATAACTTTTCTCAGATACAGGTTTCTCGTGATACATTTGTTCCAATGTTTAATTTATATATATATATTGGATAAGTATGGTCTTACTATTAATGTAAGACTACACAAAGAATTGTTTATTTTGGGTAGCGTTTCCTTTTAGGAAAATAAAAAAAATTGTGACTGGAGAAATTACATCTTCTAAAACGTAAACTTTATTGGTAATATAACATAAAGGTAATGTTTGACTTTTTTTTTTCCTAATTAAAACCAGAAAGGGAAACAAAATCTTTTTTTAATCTGTTTTTATTTTTGATTGTAGTTTTTCTGCTCTATTTTCTGTACATGATTATGGGGGCAGCCATCTTACCTGAGCCGCTGTTAACAGAATTTAGATATATGCTTTGCAGCAGCCACATATAGGAACCTGTGTACAGGAGAGGACGCTTTGACTTCAATGGCAGAGTTTTCTAGACATGCTCTGTGACCTGTGCCGAGGTCATTGTGCAGGGAGGGGGAGGAGGGGAGCTGTGTCCATCACCTATTGTCAATGGTGGATCCTGTGTTATCTATATATAGGTGTAAAGGCCCTTTTACATGGACCAATGATCGGGCAAACGAGTGTTCACAGAAAGCTCATTCCCAAACATTGGCCGAACTGACTTGTTGATCGGCGCACGTTTACATGGCCCATGTTGGCCCCTGTAAGAGGACAATAACCAGTTAGTGTAATCTTGCATGTGATGATAATGAGATGACTGCTGAAAAGTGATCTCAACAGAACAGGAAGGGTCAGTCTATTATGAATAGTGGATCCTGTGTTATCTATATAGAGGTGTTACCTGTCATTGTAATCCTGTCTGTGATGATAATGAGATGACTGCTGAAAAGTGATCTCTACAGAACAGGAAAGGTCAGTCTATTATAAATGGTGGATCCTGTGTTATCTATATATAGGTGATATTTGTCATTGTAATCCTGCCTGTGATGATAATGAGATGACTGCTGAGAAGTGATCCCTACAGAACAGAAAGGGTCAGTCTATTACAGAACCGGAAGGGTCAGTCTATTGTGAGGCTCAGTGAAAACTGTAAGATTTTAGGATTATTTTTTAATATAGATATTGACAAAGAAAATAATAAAAAAAATCTCCCAAAATTCTTAAAAAATACGTTTAACATAAAAACTTGATTAAAATATGTCATTTTCTGATGACACATTCCCTTTAATGTAATATTGATCAGTAAAAAGCAGCAACCATAAAAACAAACACATCAGAGGGATGTATTCAGAGGGTTCTATATCGTTTACTATTTGGTGTGCTGCTTTTGCGTTTTAGAAGAGTTGCTTTCTACAGTGATAATGTTTAATACATTTTGTCCAGAGAAGAATAAAAGATATAAAAATAAGAAACCAGATCAACACCATACATAAAGGAGAGAGGTCCCATAGCAAAGATTAAAATGGGGCCACTTCTGGTGCAGGTGGACACTACCACACACCTAACCAACTGGAGACGGGATTCCCTACACCCTTATTTGCTAACGCTGTAGGGTCAACAGAGAGAAGTTCCCAGCACACATTCTCACTAACCATTAAAATAGAGGACAATGTCGAACCTTAGCTGGGCCCTTCTCTGTAAGGCCCCATATCAGCCACGTGGGCTGCCTTGTCACAAACATCTACTTACCTGCAGATCCTGATAAACAGAACCAATGTTGGAAATAGTGAATTTTTCTACACCATGGATTGGATTCTCTTGATTTGTTTCACATAAAAGAGACACTTCTTCGTCAATGGGCAAGAGAACACTTATTGTAATGCTCACACATTGTATTCTAAAAAAACAAACAAAAAAAAACACATCATCATAAACTCGCAATAATAATAGTAAATAATGCACACAATCTATCTTCAGAACTGTGTGGTGAGAGAAGTCATAGTTTTAATAGGCTACATAAATAAAAAGTAAGAGAAGAGGACCTAAACTCACTAAGAAGCCATTTTTTTCGTCCATTATAATAGTGACTTCTGCCTCCCAATGTAAAAAGTTCTGCAATTTCTTGAGTTTAATTCGCTAAGCACTCATTGTCCTGAAAGGTTATGTTCATACTAATATCATGGCTTCCTTTCATAACATAGCCATGACAGGTATGACGAATCCCATCGACTTATAATGCGGTCTGTCAGGTTTTTTATCTGGGGTTCCAGTATTTTCGAAGGCAAGAATATTTGCTGAAGACTACGATATTTTTGTGTCCAAAATTCTCCATACAAGGCAAAAATGCAAATGTGAACAGAGCCGAACGAATTCGAACTGAATGACATCATCAATCCCTCATACATAGACTTTAATAATAAAAAGATATAATCATGACGTGATGCAAACTTAGAATATCATAGAGCACCATAGTAATAAATAGTATCCGTCGTGATCTTTTTTAGCAGTGATGTAATATTTAGGTTCCGTTTTTACAGGATCCATGCTGCATATGATAGATCAGTTATGATCTATCATGATCAGATTGAACGATCCATCGTGATCTCTTAGGATGTACCACTCTCTGCATTGGTCACACAAAAGTCACAATGTTATGTGACTTTGGGTGTTAAAAAATATGAAGTCAAAGCTGCCATTTAGCTTGGACCTAAGGCTGGTCACAGGGCAGCTTTACTCATCACATATGGTGCATCATGGGACATCTGTGGGACTGGAAATCGAGTCATATGAATGATTAGCTATCTAGCGATGGATGTGGCCATGTCTATGATATTTTTTTATAAAACTATTTAACTAACCTGATTTTAATTTCCTCAGAAACAGCTCCCAAGGAAGACTGCAGGGCGTATCTTATCTCAGAAACTTTCTTCTTCTCAGTCCCATGCAGAAGCATCTCTAATTTTTGAGACGTGGCTTTAAACGCTATCCAGCTTTTGTTTGCTTGATCCAGTAAAATCTAGAATGAATATTCCAAATTAAATAATGTTACTAGTCCCCTCTTATGAAATATTGCTGCGTACAGGGGTGAATATAAAAATGTACACATTTTTACTTGTCCCAGTCCTATTTGGGATCTGACATGTAAGATTACCTTAATATTAGGTTACTTCAATATCTTAGCATGTAGGACCGGGAGTCCTGTGCTTTTTAGACTCCTGATAGAGTCGTTTGCATACATAGTGGGAAAGTTTTCACAACTCAGATGGTTCTCGCAGAATAGGTTATCAAAAAATTTAAAAAAGTTGACCACCAATTTCTTTTTTTCCTCCTGTACAATGCTATATCTTAATTTCGTAGGAAGGGAACTCCTTAATAGTTTTGCAAATCATTACATGATTAACTTCACATATGCATTAAGGGACTACGTCAGTCATAGATCGATACTGCAATATACAGTATTACAGACCAAGCTAGATTTAATGCTTGCAAAGACAGAGACCACATATTACACTGAATGATATAAGACTGGGGAGTCATTTTATTACAGTAGTAGATTAAACTTTATAGTTTACCTGCAGTTTATGAAGTTTACTCTGAAGCTCCTTTACATCCTGAACTTCCTTTGGACTTTCGGCAACCAGTTTTTCTCTTGAGTTTTGTATTAAGAATTCTAGGTCACGTTTCTCTGTATCATATCTGATGGGAATAAAAAGTAACGAGGATAAAGACTTACTAGTATAACTATAAAGATAATAAAACATATTATTATGGCATGTGAAATATTTAAAGGGGTATATCAGTAGAGACATCCCTTTTCATAATGGTGACGCTGCAGCGATCAGCTAATCTGGCTACCGGCACCCTGGGAAAATGGCTGATTTTGACAGGGGAAGCCGTGGCCATCCAGGTATTTCAGTGCAGAGGTAATATAGTATTGCATGGCTTTTACAAAGTGTCTCTCCATTCTGTCTCATAGTGGAGCGGAGACCCAAGAGGAAGTCTGCCCAAACACAAAGAGAAGAAACAAACTCCATGCAGATGTTGTCCTTGGTCGGAATTGAATCCAGGATCAAAGAAACAGTGCTAACCCTATATCTGACTTACCTCAGTAGCATCATCTCTAGGGTTGAGCCATTTGACTTCTGATCTTCTGCCATGCTTGCTCCTTGTGGTACACAATCTGTTTCACATACCTATATCATAAACAACCAGAATGAGGAAGATCTCACACGGACAAATATGAACAACATATATGTACCATGTAGGGGTAAAGCTTTATATCCGCTATCTTTATTCATTACCTCCTGCGTTCCGTCGGTTGTGTTCATATTTGGCTTAGTTCCATTTTCAGCTGATGCCACACTGCAAATAATGATGAGTAATACAATTTAATGACCATCTATAAGTCCATCTACACGTCTAGATATAATAATATACATCAGTCAATGGAGCACATTTAACTCTACATAACAGCATACAATGACTATGAACTTGCATAACTATGAAGAATGGTCACTCAGCATACCATTCTTTTACTTATGTAAAATCTGTATCTATTATTTAGGAATAAGGAGTGAAAACAGATCAACATCATTCCAGACCAGCTCCTTACTCCGGGAATGAAAGATACGGATTTTACAACTTCAGTGCTGAAACATCTTGTATCTCTTGAATCCTTGCCGGTCCCACAACACATCAGTGCACGAAGGGTGTGCAGTGTTATAGGACATACGATAACCCGATCCGGTTGATGAGCTGATCAACTTTTCTTCCTAATCTATTACTTGTGTGTCAACAATCTACCATGACCTCCTCCCAACCACATTCCCAAGACTCATACTAATGACACAATGAGTGATAAGTCTATAGAGATATCTTACTAACATAAGTGCAGCAGATAGATATACAGTAGTTAATGGGCTTTACTGGTCTGGACTAACCCAGCTCGAATGGCCGGATCCCCTAAACTAGGCTAGGGATAGATGGACGGGCAGTCTATAGAAGCCTTGAAAGTTATTTTTCCAAGCAATGCAATGGAGTCTCCTGAATGTTAGGTGAACACATCCTACATAGGTTCATATATCATAGTACATACATTTAATGTGAACTCTGAAAGGTACTAAGAAAATCTAATGTCTATCGTGCTGACAGATATTCCTTGAATGTCTACTATTGAGGGAATCATGGACCAAATAGGTTTGATTTTATCTATCTGATTCTGTTGTTTCTCATCGAGAGAAGTAGTGGGCAGCCTCTTATTCCCTCCTCTTTATTAAGATAACATGTTCTTGGATGAGCCAAATGAACCCCTTGCACATTGTACATGATCTATCTAATTTTCACAGAAAATAGTTTTTTTGTAATGTTCTCAAACCTCCTTATGCAATACTGGGATCTACCCATCATTAGAATATTTAGGGGCTGGATAAAGGTTTCTGATTCTCAGCCCGAATAACATATTTGGTTGTGTATGGCCAGCTTAGATCAGGGGCTGCTGGTCTGGGACTAGTGATATCATTGCACAGAGCGTGGCTAACTGGGAATAAGTTGTAAGTGAAGAAGAAAGTAATCACAGAGCTCTTTCATTTTTGTTGGATGGAAGCGGGTTTGGTGGGCCAGACCAAGATCCCACCATGGCGACTCCTTAAAGGGTAACTAAACGTTTGACAAACTAGTGAATTGTCAGAAGTTTTGATTGGTGGGGGTCTGAGCACTGAGACCCCCACCAATTGCTAAAAAGAAGTGTCAGAAGCGCTCGTGTGAGTGCTCAGCTGCTACGTTTCTGTTGGGCTTTCCCCTGAAAGCCGATGTATCGGAGTACGGGCCCATAGAGTTTTTATTGAGTCCGTACAACGATACATTGATTTCCGGAAAAAGCCGAACAGACACGAAGCGGCTGAGCGCTTCTGATGCTTCATTTTAGTGATTGGTGGGGGTCTCCGGGCTTGGACCCCCACCAACAAAACTTCTGACATGTCACTATGATGTGTCAGAAGTTTGTCAAACATTTAGTTACCCTTTAAAACGTTTGTGTTCTCTAAAGAGTTTACATGAACTCCTCATAATGTCGATTTATTATCATAAAGCCTAAACCAAAGCTATACAGATCTCTGAAACATGGTACTTACTCGCTCTTGCCAATTTTATTTTTTTCCAGTATAAACCATAGATTAAGATAAATATCAGCCGCATTTTTATTAAGCTTCTCCTTCTTTTTTGCGCATTCTGTAATTATTGTGGTGAACGCCATAGAGGCAGTGCTTGTCCTGAGCCTGTCATCCAGAGTCTGCATTGTCTGTAGACACTCATTGAGTTCTCCTAAATGGCCATGATCAGAGAAGACAGCCTGGGGAAGTAGATCACAGAGTCAATATCTGTAGAGTGAATGCATTTTCCATTTCAACATTCCCAGATTTCCTTACATAAGGCATCAAAGCGTAAAGGTGGTCATACACATTAAATAACTGTTGGCCGAACGGTCATTCAGCCAAGAGTTACAGATGTAGTCAAGTTTATCTATAACTTGCTGCAGCGTGATATCACACAACAAAAGTTTCTTGACATTGTATTTAATGCGTTAAAATCAAGATAAAGATGGCTACATCTGTAGCTCTTCAGACTCCCCCCTAAACATGCATGCTTGGCTCGGATCTTCCGTGGGAACAAAGGATTGAAAATTCAACATGCCCGATCCTTCTATCCCCTGACACCTGCAGTCAGGAGCGAGTCGGGTGGCCCTCCTGCGTATTAAGGGGGTTTTACACAGGATGATTATCGGGCAGATGAGCGTGAATATAATGCTCGTTGCCGATAATTGCCCTGTGTACAGGGAACGATCAGAAGATCAACGAGCAAAGGCTCGATCATCTGTAAACAGGAAGACGCACTGCCAACATTATAATAACGTAAGGGGATGAGCAATCGGAGTAACGACCGCTCGTCCCCATCCATAGCGCTGTGTGACAGGAGCAAGCGAGCGCCGTTCAACGAGGCTCAACAAGCCCTTACACAACGGGGACATACGGAAACCATATGCACCGGATCCTTCACCATTGAATTCAATAATGATGCAAACGGAAACCTATGGTTTCCGTTTGTTTCATTTTGGAGTCCGTTCATGGGTTCCCCTGACGGAAAGGTCTGACGAAATCCTTGAACGGAGCCCTGACGCAGATGTGAACGAAGCCTAATTCTACTAGATAAAGTCTTTCCTTGTCTTTTGTCTGAAAACAAATCAGGAGATGTCTACAGAGATAGCGAGAGACTGCAGAAAAAAAAAGAGCTTAAAGCATTAAAAGGGTTGTCAGGTTTAGAAATCCCATTTTAAATGCCCTATTACACATTTGTAGGGCAGGAGCCTCATCTAGTAGCCAGAGTAGGGATCGGCTGCAGAGCATTTCTTACCCTGGAGGACCTGGCATGTCCGTACATTACACAGCCTATTGATTTAAATGTAAACTGTGCAATGCTTAAATTCTCCTGTGGTTGTGCTGCAGGGGAATTGAACACTTGCTTCCAGGTTTCCGCACAGATTACAGTTGATTGCTGGGGGTCTCGGCGGGATAACCTGTGATAAGCTTCTAACAAAAAAGGATTGCCCAAAATGGACAACCCCTTTAGAGTGGATGTCTCCTTTAACCCCTTCGCGCACCCAGACGTGCTATTACGTCCGAGTGCGGGGGGTGATGTTTGGAGCGTGGTCACGCTCTAAGCGCGCTCCATATAGTGCGGGGGGTTGGATGTATTTTACAGCGGACACCTGGGACTAACAGCCGGGAGCAGCGATCGCACTGTTCTTGACTGTTTAACCCCTCAAATGCTGCAGTCAATCGCAACCGCAGCATCTGATGCGTTGAAAAGAGGTGGGCGGCCCCCTCCGACGGCTCTTCGGGTGATGATGGTTGTTATGGCAGCCCAGGGGCCTAATGAAGGCCCCCAGGGCTGCCTTCACTCTGCCTCTGTTAAGCCCTTAACAGATGCCTGTAAAAATTACGATATACTGCAATACATCAGTATTGCAGTATATTGTACCAGCGATCTAACGATCACTGGTTCAAGTCCCCTAGGGGGGCTTATAAAGTGTGTAAAAAAAAAAGAAGGTTTTAGTAGTGGAAAAAAAAGGAAAAAATATTGAAAGTTCAAAAAAAAAAAACCTTTTCTCATTTCCCCCCTAAAGTCATGTAAAAAACAGTAAAACAGTAAAAGTCTAGTCTGAACTATTACAATATAGCATTATTTAATGCGCATGGTGAATTCCGTAAAAAATAAAAATGTAAAATACCAAAATCTCTGTTTTTTGGTCACCTTAGCTGTCAAAATTTTTTTTATAAAAAGTGATCAAAAAGTTCTTCATACCAAAAATTGGTACCAATAAAAACTACAGCTTTATTATCAATAAAAGTAGCAAAAAAAAAAAAAAAAAGCTACATAAATTTGGTATCATCGTAATCATATTGAGCCAGAGAATAAAGATAAGTTGTCGTTTTTACAACACGGTGAAAGCTGTGAAAACGTAACCCAAAAAACTATTGAGGAATCTCAGTTTTTGTTCAACTTCAGCCTGCAAATAATTTTTTATCAGTTTCCCAGTACATTATATGGAACTATAAATGGTACCAAAAGAAACTCCTCCCACAAACTCCTCCCACAAAAAATAAGCCCTCACGACACTCTATTGACGGAAAAATAAAAAAGTTATGGCTCTTGGAATGCGGGGAGTGAAAAACGAAAAATCAAAAAATGGCTTAGTCCCAAAGGGGTTAAAAATCTGGAGTATTTAGAGTATAATTTTCCAAATTGTGTTGAGATGGCCACATGCATTTGACCTAACATCTCTCAGTCCCAACTAGTTCAATAACATGGGCAAAATAAACGTGTTATTTTAATTCAGTGGGGGAGATAAGCGACTGCTAGGCACGTCTAATACTGCCCGTCTACAAGGGAAACAAAAGGATTGGACAGGAAAAACACATATTTCCTCTGACGATAGAGTCTTTGTAGATCCTGAGAAACCTGGCGGGATCTACTGGTTAAAGTCGATTATCTATGGGCAGGTTCACTATACCTATTGCAGGTATGGATAAGGATCGGGGGTTCAGAGTTACTTCCCCTTTAAGATTAGGATAATTATAGAGAATTGGAATACCTCGTGTTCTCGGATTATTTCCTCCATGTCCACAACATCAGCACTATTCCTTTCTTTCAAAATTTGTTCTTCCAGTTTGAAAATCAATTCGTCAAATTTCTTCTTCTCTATATGGATTTTTAATTCACTGACATAAGCCTCCAAGTCATCACGGACAATCTGAGAATACAGAATAGTAAAAAAAAAATCAGAACATTTCAAAAATTCGACTTATGTGACTTTCTTCGTATTGTCTTCTTCTGTGACCATCTGAAAAATCCATTGTAGAAAACAATATACATTTCATCTTACCTTCCATCTATGTCTGACATCAGCGCTCACTCCTTCTACCAGTGACTTCTCCTTTGTAGAGGATGAAATATTCTTCATGCGTTCGGTGGCTTTCAGAAAATGTTCCAAGTCTTGACTCCCAAATTTGCCAAGGGCAGTCTAGCAAAGGGGAAAAATATAACTATTTTTAAGAAACATTGATCAGAGACATGGTGACTGCATGTATACCATAACCCTTAGATAACATAGCTAGGGATATCCGAAAAGTAACTTGACACAGGACAACATGAACGTTCCTTTAACGTGGGTTGACTCGGGGTCGGCCACAGCTTTTATTATAAATATAACAAACATAATTTAACATTTTAAGGTAAACACCCGTATGCCGGCCTACCAACATAGGTGGGCATGGAGGTAATTCACCTTACCAAACCGCCAGCTGCGATAAAACAACATTTCACCCATGAACAGAACATAAATTAATAAACACAAGAAAAGTGCAAAATACCACACAATACAATTGTAGAAAAACCCCCGCTCTGAAGGCAGTGCCATCTGCCAATGCAACTTTGAAGTATTCCTAATCGCAAGGCAAACCAGCTACCCTGCACCTACGAATGCCTGTGATGGTACAATTTTTTATTATTTATTTTTTTAATTTTAAATTTTTTTAATATAACACTGAACATTAATTCCACAAGGGGCAGGAGGGAGGGAGATTGCAATGTAGCAGCCAAAAGAGGCCGAGACCCGGAAGACAGCTCCTTAAATACACTATGCAGGAGGGAGAAAGGACCATAACTCCTCCCCCCGGATGGAGGGGGCTAAGAGCAGCAGCCAGAGGTAAGAAACGTATTAACCCCTACCCTTGCTGGGCATACAACAAATAGCTGAATCCCTAGCTGGGGCCCTATTAGTTTTTACCCACATTACCTGCAGTCAAAGACCCAGCGGTTAAACACCTATGGGTCTACTAAACAGGTGAATGACAAGTATATTGCATAAGTGGTAAGCAGGTCAGGTAAGCGAAGTCTTAGAAACCGTCGCTAATAAACCAGTTTTAACGTCAACTGTAAGATCATAATTAGTAGTCACCTCAGAGCATAATTATAGCAAAAAGTACAATGACCTGAGCTACACAATATCTGTAATACTAAACATACAAACTCAGTATCTCAATTCTGTGTGGATTTATATTAACGGGTAACTAAACGTTCAACAAACTTCTGACATGTCTAAGTGACATGTCAGAAGTTTTGATTGGTGGGGTTCTGAGCACTGAGACCCCCTCGATCTCTAGAACGAAGCAGCTTAAGGGCTCGTGTGACCACTCAACCACTTTGTTTCTGTTCGGCTTTTTCCGGAAAGCTGATATATCGGAGCACAGGCTCATAGACTTTCTATTGAGTTCATACTCCGATACAACGATTTCCGGAAAAAGCCGAACAGAAACGAAACGGCTGAGTGGTCACACAGTGCTCGGACCCCCACCAATCAAAACTTCTGACATGTCACTATGACATATCAGAAGTTTGAACGTTTAGTTACACTTTAAAGAAAAAGTTGTACATAGTTTTAGGAGAAGAGTCTCTCACATGTGGCGGGATTGGGGGTTGGTGGACAAATGTAGAAGGGCTTGAAAGGAAAACATGATAGTGTCCTTAAAGGGTCCCTAAAAATTGATGACCTATTCTCAGGGTAGGCCATCAATATCTGACCGGTCGGGGTCCGACTGCCGGGACCCCGCCGATCAGCTGCTTTGAAGGGACCGCAGCGCTCATACGAGCGCTGCTTACCCTTCATTCCGGTCACTGCTCACGCTGTGAATCATTGACACGCTTGTAGCCGCGGTTCACAGTATTACAGCCTTCTCCCATTCACTTCAATGGGAGAATGTTGTAATACGGTGAACCGCCGCTACTGCTGTGTCGGCGATTCAGTTTGAGAAGTGACCAGAATGAAGGGGTAGCAGAGCTCGTACGAGCGCTGCGGTCCCTTCAAAACAGCTGATGGACGAAGGTCCCGGCAGTCGGACCCCGACCGGTCAGATATAGATGGCTTATCCTGAAGATAGGCCATACAATTTTAGGGACAGGACAACCCCTTTAAAGAGGTTATCTCAAGAAAACAACCCCTGTCCATATGCCATATTAGGGCATACAGATGTTATAGGGAGGGGGATATGGAAAGCCCTTCTGTAAAAGCAGCTCCCGTTCTGGCAGATTCGAGGAAAAAGGGAGAGAAAGGGTATGCAGCTGCAGTCATAGGACATAGAGATTGTACATTGCTGTGATAGTTTCACAAGGTGTTCACTGCAGAGTGTGGAACAGAAACATACAGCCTCTATAAAAACAAACTAATGCCGTCTCATATAACAAACAAGCCCAATAATACCTGGGGCTTTATATGGAAAATAATTCTTCTGAAGCTCTGCCGAGTAAAAGTTTACATTTTTCACTATTTATAGCAAATGTAAAGTGGATATCCAGTCGTATAATCCTATATAAGTCATTACTCTGCGGGTAATGCTATTTATTTTCTCCTGTATGGTTTTCTCGTCAAATTTTTATCTATGCTTCTTTAGGGCATGGTTAGGATCAGTAGATGAAGCTTAGCTGCATTGTCTAATGGGAGTTCAGTTCTTTTCTGCTACGTCTGTACGTGGCCTAACATCTATGGGTTCGGGTGCAGTGGTTTCCTTTCCCCAATACTTATACCTGCAGCTCGGCTTGTTCGGACTGGCTGCTGTATATGAGCACAATCCCACCATGAACTCATTCTCCAAGTCAGTGCATGGAAACTTGATTTGCATTACAGGAGAGAATAATTATATAATTTTAAAATACAAGTAAATAAACCACCAGTGTGAAAAAGTAGAAAGATATGTTACTTATCCAAGTTCATGACTGGTAATGGCCTCAGCTTCAAAGCTTTAGGGCTAATTCACACTGAGTCTTCAGAAACCGCTTTGGAAACAGCGCTGAAAATCGGCCTAAATGGTCTCCCTTTGATTTCAATGGGAGGCGAAGGCATTTTTGTTTCCTGCTTGTGGGAAAAAAAAGCCTGATGCTCTTTCTTCCAGCGCTTCCGTCTCTGACCTCCCATTGACATCAATGGGAGGAAGAGAACGCGGTTTTCGTTGCAATTTTTGCCACGGCGCTCAATGGCCACGGATCAAAAACACCACAAAAAACATGGTAAAGAACGAGCAGGCAGGTCAAAATCTGCTTCGAAATTCCTCAAGGAATTTGTAGGCAGATTTCTCGGTTTGCAAAAAAACTCAGTGTGAACATAACCCTTAATGTGACGAAAGTGGAAATTATTTTAATCGAGTACTTTTATAACAAGAGACAAAGTTCAGCTTCTTGCCTAGACCTAGCGCCAGGCAACGAAAATGAGATTTATGCCTCTAACATGGTTACTGGATCACATTAAAAAAATGAACGTTCAGACATAAATCGCAGAAACATAAATATGTTGGAGGCCACAAAGGGAACAACACAAACCTCATACTGTGAGATGAACTCTTCTGGGGTGACTTTCTGTCCCAGCAGGGTCAGTGCTTTTGTTATATAGGTTTCCAGGTTGCTTTTTGTACTCTCAAAGTTCCTCTTTATGTCTTCTTTGGACAAACATTGTTCTGGAGGGTGCAAGACCAAACTCACTCTAGAGACTAGATCCTAAAAGAGAGGAATTATTGATGTCAGGGTCGACAATCCATTGACCGTTTACAAAAAGATCACATTTACCGTAGCAGTTCTTGTATGTATTGGTTTACAAAAAAATTATCCACAGTTGCCCCAGTTTTCTTCCTGTTTTTGCCCACCTTCCGCCAATTTAATCAATGCTCTGTGAGCTAAAAACCCTGGACTCCAGTTACCAACCAGCCCCTGCATATAAACAAGAATGTACCCATTCACTGACAGCAGAGATCTTGCAAATTGTGAGAACGTATATTAGAAAGTTGCAGAATTTATTATTATACAATTATTAAAGAGCTTGTCTTTTTAAGGCAGCCTGGCATCAGCTGATCACTGCGGGTCCGGCTTCTGAAACCCCCGGGGAACAGCTGATATCGGTGAGGAAAGCCATACATTGCGGTCAGCCGCATAAAAGCTGGGCTGAGTATGCTGACCTCTGCATCGAGACAGAGAATGAATGGAGAGTTATGGAAAACGCTGAGCCCATTTGTCACCTCTCCAGCCATTCCCCGCCTGGATGCAGCGGCCAGCAGGTGGGTCGGATCCTAGACCTGGGACATGCCATAAATATCTGAGTTGGGAATACCCCTTTAAGCTTTATTTACATAAAAATGTAACAGCCCTTAAAGTTTTGGGATTTTTTTTAAATTACATTTCTATAGTATATTTATGGACCCACTTGATAAAGATTACAGTGTCACATTTAAAAAGAATGTTCTAGAAAAAAAAAAGGTCTTTTTTTTCTGCAGAAACAGCACCACTCTTGTCTATGGGCTGTGTCTGGTATTGCAGCTCGGTCCCATTTAAGTGAATTGGTCAGAACTGCAATACCAGACACAGCCTATGGACAAGAATGGTGCTGCTTCTGGGGGAAAAAAAACAGAGCATTCTTGCTAAATACATACATCCCCTTTAAAGGGTAACTAACCTTTTAAAAAACTTTTGACATGTTATAGTGACATGTCAGAAGTTCTGATAGGTGGGGGTCCGAGCACGGAGACCCCCACCGATGGCTAAAACGAAGAGGCAGAAGCGCTCGGGTGAACGCTGTGCAGCTTCATTTCTGATCTGTGGGTCTCAGTGCTCAGACATCCACCCATCAAAACCTCTGACATGTCCAAAGTTTTTTAAAAGTTTAGTTACCCTTTAAGATATGTACTTGGATACTGATGTATAAATATAACATTTGGGGACATTGCCAAAAAGGCAGCTAAACGTTATATTAAGTCCTTCAATTTGTGATTCCTAGGACTTATGTTCCCGTATAGCTTCGATATGAGCCACTAGGTCTGGAACTTGAGATAGTCCTTTATTTTCCACATTTGGTCAGTGTGACTTTTATAGGACTGATCAGAGCTGAATGACACAACTACCTGAACTCTCTCTCGTGTTCTGACAACATTGAACTTCCATCTGTCTAAGTCAAAGTGCTGTAAATCGTCCTGACTGTAGAGAAGTCGTGTCAGCGCTCGCACATTCACCTCCGTCTTCTCTAGCTGCTGCTGGCAAGAAACCCCATTGTCATAGAAATCCTGAGGAGACAATATGAGCATTGTATAAGGACAACATCCCAAAATATTTGCTGAATGATTAATGAAATGTTAATTACAACCACAAATGGTTCACACAGTGTAAAGGCGGAACTCCTTAAAGGGATACTTACTTTATTATCTACTCTCATCTTCGGTTCTATTGTGTGTATAAAATGAGGGAAGCACTGGGCACCCCACTTTCTTCATACTACTTGCTGTGCACCATAGCAGAAGATGCCGATTTTGCATATCTTGACTAGTGGCTGTGTATAGTATTGCTGATTGACATCAGTGGGGTCCTGGGTTCAAATTCAACTACAGCAATATCTGCATGGGGTTTGTATTTTCTACCCATATTTGTGAGGGTGTCTTCTGGGTACCCCGTTTCTTACCTCACTTAATAAACTTGCTTATGTTAACGGAATTCTTAGAAAATGGTACCCAGTGTTGGGTGTGTTTTGGCATAGAGGCTGCTGAGATAGTAATTGTGTACTAAATGTTGTAACTAGCTTATTATATATATATATATATATATATATATATATAATCACAGGTCTTGTCTACTTTGGTCCTGCAAAAACCCCACTTCTCACTTCTTCCCTGGTCACCTATATATATGATCAAGCTATAGGGGCCGCCCTTAGCAAATATCAAACAAGGTCCGCCATTATGGTGCCAGGTTTATTGTGTTACCCAAGACAGAAGGGCCTGATGTTTCCCCCTACATTTTCTGTTCATGACCCTTGGGCCAAAGCCTCACCCAATTATTTGCTAACAAAAGCAGTTCCCCCGTAGAAGGGAGTTCGGCATCCCAATAGCAAACAGGAGAGGATTAACCCAGGCCGGGCCTCTTCGCTGCGAGGGCCCTATGGGAGGCACACGCTCCGCCTCTACGTTATGTACGCTCTTGCTGATTGTTATATTGGTATACATAGCAAAAGACGATTTTGTAATATAAACAGACACTTTAAGTCCAGGTCTCGCAAAAACATTTATTGCCAAGTTTATTTTTTTAACATGTTTTTAATATTACAGCTAAGACTCCAAGTAACTGATAAGTGGTCAATAAGGCTCTGTTCGTTAAGTTTGGGCCATATGTATGCTGTATGACCCACACGTGATGTGAACAAAGCCTTAAAACACTGCAGTCATTTTGCTATATAGTTATACAGTTTATGTATTGTTGAACTTGTGGAACGCAGTCTCTAGGTACCTGGGTCTTCTACAACTTGCACCAAGTACCAGCAATATATTACCTGAATGTCTGCAGGTAAAGACTCCAGTATATTCTCCTTTTGGTCACGGCCACTAAGAAGCCGCTCAGCCTTCCCAGACCACGTGTCCGCAGCCTCAGCAGCTTTCTCCGCCGCTTCAAGGTGGTTGAGGATTTCTGAGCACATTTCCACTTTGCCTGTTTCTTTCCCACTCTTCTGGAAGCAGATAACATCAGAACATGAGATTATATCTACGTCTTGTGTCCTTTGTGGCAAGTCTTCAATATGCCATTCGTTTTATCTAAGCCCAACATGACTCCTACCTAGTTATATAAACATGCAAAATAGTTCAGATCAGCCAAACCAGAGCAAGAACCCCGAAACAGTGCTGTCTACAGAGGGGTCGCTCTTCTTTTTAGAGGAGTCTTTGGTTTGGCTGATATTATGAATACTTTTTCCCATGGAGAATTGTCCGTACATAAGTCTCCATACACCTGCTGTGTCTCTACAATGAGAGCCAGTACCCCCTAAGATGCTTATATAAACCAATATTCTTACCAATCATCAGCAACAGTGGTCCAAAATTCTGTGCGGATTAGTTCCTTATATAATATATCTTTATAGCAGTCAAAGTTCTATTTTTCTCATACACTGATAATATGCTGACTGCCACTAGAGGGCACTTAGGTGCTTACTGCATACTCTGTTATTATTAAAGGGGTTGTCCAATACCGGACAACTGATGACCTATCCACTGGATAGATCATCAGTATATGATATGTGGGGTCCGACACCTGGACCCCGCACCGATCAGCTGCTCTGGGAGCCTAAGGGAACCAGATGTCATTGCAATGTATGGAGCCGGAAGCAGTTGGCTCCGTACATTGCCTAGCGGCCGGGCTCGGCCGCTATTCCGTTACCGGAGCCATCTGCTTCCGGCAAGGACGTCCGGTGCCTGAAGGCAGCCGGAGCAGCTGATCGGTGCGGGGTCCGGGTGTCGGATCCCCACAGATCATATATCCGGTGGATAGGTCATCAGTTGTCCGGTAGTGGACAACCCCTTTAAGTTCAATGTATAAACAGTATGCAGTAAGCTCATAAAGCTCCCTCTAGTGGCAGTCAGCATGTAATATTTTAAATCCATGTCTATCCAGAGGATTTGGAGCTCTGTATAAGGACAACAGAGCTCTGACAGATATATTATTAAATGAATCAGCACAGAATTAGGAACTCATTCAGATTAAAATAACAAAATGGTGTACATAGGATACATATAAATAATTAATTTGTTAAAACTCCCATAGTATCTGCCATGTTTTCTCTTCTAATTCTGCTGTCTATCCCTCGTCATAGATAACATTTTACATGCAATTTTATATGCAAATAATATAATTGGCAACTAAACAAAGTGTAAAAACACTACATTATAACTACAGCTCCAGGTGAGTGCACACTCTTAGGCTACATTCACACGAGCGTGACAGATTTACGCACGTAAAGAACGCTCGTAAATCTGGTCCGTCTGCGTTGCGTTATTGCATCTGTGCTTTGCGAGTGGCAGTGTTTTTCATGCACTCGCAAAGCACATTTTTTGAAACAATGGAATTGTTGTGCAAATCACGCACAGCACACGGATGTGCATTTGTGTGCTCTGCGTGGTTTTCACGCACACATTGACTTCAATGGGTGCGTAGGTGCGTGAAACGCACCAATATAGGACATGCAGTGAGTTTCACGCAACGGACTCTCGCTGTGTGAAAACTTCTGCATGTGTGAACGGCCCCATTGAAATCAATGGGTCTGTGTGCTGTGCGTCGTTTCCACCCAGAACACGCGGACGAGATTCACGTTTGTGTGAATGGGCCCTTAACGGCTTTGTTGTTCTGTAAATCTATAACACAAACTACCCAATGCCTGTAATAAATCATAAATGAGAGGTTAGAAATTTACTGACCAGTAAACTCTGGATATACAGACTCAATGAGTGAGCAGAAATATCCGATTCTGTCTTGGAACCTTCTTCGGTTGGGTCATCACTTAAATTCTCTTCGGCAACACTGCCATTACTGACCTCCTTCTGTTCCTTATATTGCCTCACCTGAAGAAGATGAGGTTATTAGATGGGGAAATGCACAATATTTCAGGACATCTAATCATAGTACCCCTAACTTTATACTATAGTAACCCTTGGCTAATGTTATATGAACTTGCGCTCCAAATGTAGACTAACGGCATTGTGAATACAGCCTTAATTTAATTAAAATTATTAGATCAGTCAACAGTCTCTTGTTGACAGTTTCCAGGTAACAACAGTAGAGTTAGAAAAAAATGAGAAGTGAGAAATAGAAATTCACTTTAATTATCTTTATACCGTTACCATCTAGAAGATCAAATTGCTATTTAGTCATGGTCATAGTAGGTTAACAACTGAACAACCCCTGACACTTTTCGATGTAAGAATGGTGGTTTTCCATATTACCCAGAAATTGGATAATTAAATCTTGAAGCAGCAAGTGTTCAATTTCCCTGCAGCGCCACCACAGGGGAAATGAAGCATTACATGCTTCCCCTTTAAAGCAATGGCCTGCCGTGTGATTTATAAATGTGTTGACTCCTCCAGAGAAAGATAAACTTTATATAGCGGTCTGAATTCTGGCTCATATATGTGTATCCTGACTTCACTAAAAGGGTATATGTAAATCGGTTTTATAAACCAGTTACTTTATTACATCAATATTCGAAAACTATAATAAAAATATAACAACATCAGCACCATCCCGTTCTAAGACGTTTTTGCGCTTAGAAAGTTTTTCATAAGACGTACATATCTGGCCCACCGATTGTTCAATATGTTCAGCTCATGAGATAACTTGGAAGCCGTTTTCTCCTTTGTCCTCTCAGTCAGAAAGTTTCCGTCCCGGTTTAGAGACTTATGCACAGATTTCCATTTGGACAGAATCTCCATGGGAACCTGATTTGTATAGCAAAAAACATTACGCCTTACAAGTATCATTGTTTACACAGCAGATAACACAATTACCGTATCGATTTTCTGGCCACGGATCTTACCATACCACGTGACAGGAGGAAAAAGTGTTAGGGAGAAGATGTATGACCTCACCCAGATAGATCAATCTCTAGATCTGCCTATTTTAGGGTACGTCCAATGGAGTGGAATTATATTGGGTGTCAATACAACGTTTTTCAAGCAAACCACTGGCTATAAGTTGTGGCCTTAAAGTGGATCTGTCACCATAATACGCTGCATTAGTTAAAGTGGATCTGTCTGCTGAATATGCGGTCCTATGTAAGGACAGCACGTTACAGCCACAGGTCCGTACTCCTAGCAGCCAATGAGTCTGCAGCATTCATGAGGGGTGCGCTCCCCCACCCTTCATGCCGGTGATTGACAGGCTGTTGTGTATACAACGCTCAGTTACCGCGGAGAGGGGCGGGGGAGAGTGCTCCCCTCATAAATACAGCGGACTCCTAAATAGGAGTCCGCTGTATTCTTTCAGCTTTCCTATTGGTCAAATGAGACAAAACATTTTTGAGCCATTTTGGCTAGTAGAAGAGCAGACCTGTAGCTATAATATGCTTCCCTTACATAGGACAGCATATTAAGCTGACAGATCCGCATTAAGGCCACAGGTTGGCTCTACTATTTGCCCTAACAGGACCAAAAAATGTTGTGGCAAAACAGCACATATTTATGAGCCCGCTGTATTCATGGGGGGAGCGTTCTCCCCGCCGTTTAGAGCCCCCCTCTCCATTGACTGACCACTATAGGCAGATACGCCGCGGACGTCGGAAAATGGTGAGGGGGGCAGTCAGATGTGGGGAGAGAGCGCTCCCCTTATGGATATAGCGGACTCATAACATTGTAATTTCTCATGGGCGCTATCAACCAAACGACAATTTTTTTGACCCGTTTTGGCTTATATTATGCTACACTGTCAATTTAGTAAAGCTGTTGGAGATGATAAATAGCCCCGGCCAGTAGAGACAGTATAGGTGGATTATATTGGCTTTATCCTGATGACACTTTGGACATTAGGATTTGACCCTTACCCTCATCTTATATTATTATCCTTTAACACTTCTTATGGAACGTCTCAGTGGTTTACAGTAATATCCAGATTTATTACTACATTGTAATATACTTACATTGGATGGTGCGATCCTCTGCTGCTCATCCAGCCAAGCAGTGATCAGGTTCATATTATTCTCAAAATGTGTCCAGCTGGTAAGAACTTGATCCAGAGTAGATTCTGCATCATGGACCGATGACACAAACGTCTTGTACTTTAATTCTATGGCTTCATATTGTTTTGGGATTTCAGGATCATGTGCTAGAATATAAATAAAAAGCAGCAGGATGTGAGTTACCCTCCCCCATATCATCCATTTATAGGCTTCCTGTATTTAGTCATCAAAAGGAAAAAATCTAAAATTCCCCCAAATGATTGTCCACACCAAGTAGATATACTGGTAGGATAACCCGTGTAAACTGTAAATACAAGCAAAAATTATGGGATGTGTCGTTGTAATATACAGTATCTTCATTGCACTTAGTGCAGTTATTTTAATCTCACTTTTTAGGGGGCCCTGAACAATTAAAGGGCCACTTGCCATCTACAATACAAGTTGCTTTGCCTTCATTGAGACAGCTATAGAGTTAAGGCTATGGTGAGTTTTGATGCACATCGGTCATGGTAAAATTGCAAGTTTCCTATGGGGGAAAGAGCTTGACCGTCAACTTTTTCCACCATAGGGAAATATTAAAGAGAACCTGTCACCTGCCGAAAAACCTGCTGCTGACATATCAGTTAGATTGCAGGCGCCTCACTGATTCTGCCGCTTTTTATTTTTTTCTTCTAGCCCCCACCGTTCCTGAGATATTGGTGCCGTTAGTTCTGGTGTCCGATATGCAAATGAGGCGTTTGACTGTCAAGTGGGTGGGTAACACATGTCACTTGATAAGGGGTAACCGCCCACTTGACAGTCAAACGCCTCATTTGCATATCGGACACCAGAACTAAGGCCCTGATATCTCAGGAACGGTGGGGGCTAGAAGAAAAAAATAAAAAGCGGCAGAATCAGTGAGGCGCCTGCAATCTAAGGGTATAAGGGCATGTTCACACGCAGTGTTTACACCTTGAAATACGCCTGGAATAACGCTAGCTAAACGCCTACAAACTTCTGCCCAGACGGGGAATTTTTTTACACCGCTGTTTCAAAAAAAAACAGCGCGTAAAAAAAATCGCCTCATAAAAACAAGGAGCATGTCACTTCTTGAGCCATTTTTGGAGCTTTTTTTTTAATTGTCTCAATGGAAAACCAGCTCCAAAAACCATTTTCGGCTACAAAAACGGCTGAAAATCAGAGGCTGTTTTCCCTTGAAAACAGCTCTATCCCTTTCAGCCATTTTTTATTTTGCGTGTGAACATACCCTAACTGAGATGTCAGCTGCAGTTTTTTGGGCAGGTGACAGGTCCTCTTTAAAGTTGCATAATAGTTGCTGTAACCTACTAATTTAATTACAGCGTCACAACTAAAAATTGCCGTGGAGTCCTAGCCTAAATGATAACTTCCTGCGCCTACAGCCCCCACTAGGAAGAGCTTACTGCATAAGGATTCATACAGTTCTCATTGAACTTAATACTAGCTGTATAAAGCTGTATTTATTGAGCCTTCCCTAGTGGCGGGGGATCGGGAAATATTATATATATATATCTCTGACACCCCCCTCACCTAAAAATATATGGCACAATTTCTAAGTGGAAGGCTGTGGGCCCCCTGAACCTGCATTTTGTTGTGGATTTTTTTGCAGAATACGCACAAGGAATATGCAATTTCTGCCCGTGGCCTGAAGGAGTATTCAATGGTTGCAATAAACATGGGAGTGCTCTGGTGTTGGGTTTTTACGTCATAAAATAGGACTAAATATTAAAGTCTAAAAGGAGATTTTATTACTTACCATAGTCGTCTGTGGTCAGCAACAGGTTATGAAGTTCCCGGAATTTTTGAAAAGCCGTCTCAAGAAGAACCATGAACTGTTTACCCTCAACAAAGTCCTGGAATAGCAAAGAAACAGAGAGATCATGAACAGCTGACACCTAACCGGTATTGATACAGCAACTCTGTTATAATGAGAACATTTCATTATGGGCCGATATTACATTGAGACGACACCACAGTAGGTCACTGCTGGACGAACGCTCCAGCTACATCACCAGCACGTACTATTCACCAGACCAGTATAGGTTACATTTACATTTCGTGGCTTTGCTGTATTTATTTGCTTAGTGCTCCCCGCTGAGTACCAGGTAGGAGGCTACGACTAAACACCACTGAGGTAAGAAACGCGTAAGCCGTTTTTTCTGAGTTTTCACATGCAGTTTATTCCATCTGTATTCCCCAACCTGTGGCTCTCCAGTTGTTGCAAATCTAAACACCTCAGATGCTGCAGAAACTCTTTTTGAAATGTAATGGGGAGTTTCCAGTCAACCATTTATTAATTGAGTGATATGAATCTCCCTCAGCTTCTTCATAAGAAAGGTCTGCGGCTGTATTGTTATGTTCTGCAGCAGCTGGGGCGCAGAGCTCCATAAAACACACTAAAGCTGTTGAAGAACCTATTTTTTAAAGCAAGAGGGAGCACTACATGTCCCTGAACTGGTGGTTGACACAGTAGAAGAACTATCCTACAAAAGTGATCTGTGATAGACTGCTTCTGCAAGAAGCTATGAGCAGCGGCTATGTAGCGCCACTCATCTCAGTACAATTGTCCGGTTTGGACATAAAAATATTTATGCTAATATTAAAGAGGATAAAATAAAAGGTTACATTTTAGGATTGATAGGGTATAATAGTTTTGGACAAAGGTCTGCTTATGTAATAATTCGGCAGATTTGCATATATCCCTAACTAGTCTTTTGGTGGATATATATATATATATATATATATATATATATATATATATATATACACATTTTTTGCTCTATTGAATAAATACACCCTACAACCTTCCAGATTTTTGGTACTGCAGAACATACCAGAGAATATCATTGCATCCTACTGTGTTGCTTTAAGGTCAGGTGTTCTCTTTATAGATAATATATAGGTGCGGACTGCTGATAAATGACCTAGAGTCACTATTTGAACATCACTCCCGGAATAAGAATATAATCCAGTACAATGTATACTATGGGCTAGTGTATAAAAGAAGCAGCTATGATCCTATGAGTGAGGCCTTATTCACAAGAGCGTGTCCCATTTGCGTCCACAAAAAACAGGCCCTTTTCCATGAATATGAATGTCCATATTGCGTCGGTGCGGTTTCCGTGTGTCATTCGTTTTTCGTGTCCGTTTTTACTCCTCTGCGTGCACTTCCTGGTTTTATATTTCTTTTTTTTCCTGCATTTCTTTAGCAACTGATGCTTGAAAAACAGACAGCATACAGACATTGTCCGTGCGCCGTCCGTTTTTTATGCACCTATAGACTCTCATGGGCGATTGTGGTTCACACAATTGGACCAGATTAGGACATGCTGTGAGTTTCTCGCAATGGACACGTGCTCCGTAAAACAAAAATGGATGTGTGAATAGCCCTATTAAGTTGCATGGGTTAATGTGCCGTTCATTGTTAAAACGGACAGCACACTGATGAGAATCACAGTTGTTTGAATAAGGCCTTAAAGGGTTATTCTGATCATATACATTTTTGGCATATCCACAGTATATACCATAAATAGTGTGTGTTCCTCACCTAGCAGGAGAATGGGAGTCCAGCGACCTCCACTCGGAAAGTCACAGCGGCCTATAAGTGATTGTCCCAGATAGGAGGAGTTCTCCCGATAGGTAAAGGTCCAGAGGTGGGATTATCGTATCAGGCATTTATGGCATATACTGTGGATGTATATGATCTGGAAATCCCTTTAGGCTGGCTGTACACGCTAGATTAGCGGTTGGCTGGCTGAGCATCTCTCTTGACCGCTCCATAAACCTACATGCTGGGATTAATAATTTCTATCAACCATGCCCAATCCTTCTTTCTCCTGACATATGCCGTCATGGGACATGCGGGAGGCCCCGATACATTAGATCGTTGGACAATCCCACCGAAATCTGTATATCCCATTAACTACTGGTAAATGGCCAGCTAAATATTTGAAGAAAAAGCATTCTTTATACAAAACATCTGACCTGACCACATAAGAGCAGCAGACAAATACACTTATCTCCACATGACCCTGCTAAGAGCACATAGTAAAATAAGTTGAGAACATTTACAATTCTCACATTATTCCATTGTAGAATTGTCGTTTCCAATGCCAGAAATCAGAAGCCAGACGGATCTGCTGACATTGGAGATCAATTGGAGTCTCTTGGTTTTCACGTCCGTTTTCAGCAACTTTTTTGAGCAAAAGATGTTTGTCGAAATGAATTCCATGTGTTGTAATTAGGTTCTGTTCGGATCAGGAATAAATGACTTAGGCCTCATTTACACGAGCGTAATATACGCGCGTGCTTTTCACGCGTGTCGTACGCACCTATATTAGTCTATGGGGCAGTGTAGACGATGCGTGAATTTTGCGCAGCGCGAGTGCGTTGCGTAAAACTCACGACATGTTCTATAATCGTGCGTTTTTCGCGCATCACGCACCCATTGAAGTCAATGGGTGCGTGATAACCACGCATGCCGCACGGAAGCAAGAGCTGTCAAAAGGATGAATGTAAACAGAAAAGCACCACGTGCTTTTCTGTTTACAAACATCCAAACGGAGTGTCAAATTAGAGATGAGCGCACCGAACTTCACCGGGTTCGGCCGAACTCGTTTTGACCGAACCCAGCAAAAAATGTTCGGGTACGCGACGGCAGGAGACAGTCACTGTCCACGGTGCTGAAAGAGTTAAACTGGTTCAGCACCATGGGCAGTGACTTCCGATCACAATATACATGAACGTGTAAAAAAAAAAAGAAGTTCTGACTTACCGAGAACTCCCGGCTTCTTCCTCCAGTCTGACCTCCCGGGATGACAATTCAGTCCAAGTGACAGCTGCAGCCAATCACAGGCCAAGCACAGCCTGCAGCCAATCACAGGCTGCAGCGGTCTCATGGACTGCCGCGTCATCCTGGGAGGTGGGGCCGGATGACAAGAGAGGGACGCGTCACCAAGGCAACGGCCGGGAGACCGGACTGGAGGAAGCAGGAAGTTCATGGTAAGTATGAACGTCTTTTTTTGATTCACAGGTTGGTGTATATTGTGATCGGAACTCACTGTCGAGGGTGCTGAAAGAGTTACTGCCGATCAGTTAGCTCTTTCAGCACCTTGGACAGTGACGGGCGTCGACTAGCCTCATCTCTATGATGGCGGCTGCGCGAAAATCACGCAGCCGCGCATCATACACGGATGACACACGGAGCTGTCAAATGCCTTTTGCGCGCGAAAAACGCAGCGTTTTTTGCGCGCGCAAAACACACACGCTCGTGTAAATCAGGCCTTATTCTGCATTGTAAAGAAGGATTGGATGACGGATAGAAAAACGGAGGATATCGGGTCAATTCTTGTTATCAGTAAGATCAATGTTTTAGTCATTTGTCAACGCATCTATTATTCAACAGTTGACGAATAGGTGCGGACATATCAGATGTGTAGGCGTACATTGCATCTTGTAGCACATATGTACCCAATTACTTCAACTACATTTCTGGACACAACCTGAAAAAAGTTTTTTTTTGCCTGGGTTAGGCCCCATGCACACGAACGTGCTTTTGCGGCCGCAATTCCCACGAAAATCCACGGGAGAATTGCGGCCCCATTCATTCCTATGGGGCCATGCACACGACCATGGTTTCCACAGTCCGTGCATGGCCCAGAACGCAGAAAGAACGGACATGTCTTATTACGGCCGTGTTCTGCGGTCCAGGCTCATAGGAAATAATGGACGCGGCCATGTGCACGGCCCGCGATTTGCGAGCGGCTCGCGGGTGACACTCCGCTGCCAGCCGACCCGAAAATCACGGCCGTGCATAAGGCCTTCGGGTCGATCTTCCACTGCCAAAAGTCTTCCTCACTTGTATTGCTAAATCAGCGATGGACTGGGGTTCCTTGGGCCTACCAGAAGAAATAATACTGAGGGCCTATTCTCCATCTATACTGTACTAGTGAATACTCCCTTTTAATTGAATCGTAATGTAATCTTTGTAGCCATCATTGTACACACGGGACATCAATAAAATCAAATAGGATATCTATGAATTGACCCATAGAAGATAGACCCTAGTAGAAAAGGATTGGCTCCAAAATCGGCTTCAAATGTTGCGGTCTTCTGCTGGACCTTTGGGGTCCAATGTTGTGTTAGAGCCTGGGCCCACCAGAGCATCCTCTGGTACTCTGGCGGGCCAATTCAACTTTGGTTCCTGTGACGTAACACTCCCAGTGGCTATGCTCGTTTCTTCAGAACGTGTCTCTATCAATGGTGTCTGGTCATCCATACAAAGAAATGATCCCTTCGAGGCATCCTGTAATATCTAGCTAAGGAAGTATTTATTTATAATTCTCCCTCATTGTGTGAAACCAATTGTACCAAAAAGCATTCCCTTCTGTGCATCCTTTTGTGTAAATATGAGACCACTGACTTCCAAGCAAACAAGCCTTTACACACTGGCAGATTTCTGCCCATAATGAGCGCCGATCAACCATGTAACAAGTCGATCGGCGCTCGTTTAAAGGCATTACATGGGCCGATGTAAACTGAATGGGGACGAACAATCGTTAATACTCTGGTTCGGTCCCCATGCGGTATGCATAATTGTCAGCAGCATATACCGTTTACACAGGGAGATGTGCTGCTGACAACAATAATAAAAGATGCTTGCATGGGCCAATGATCGGGAACTGATGATTGAGTCCGTAATGGATACAAAGACTCCACACAACTAACCTTGTAATCTGCAAGAAGGGCCTCCACAGACTCTTGAGATTTGTACTTAGCTTTCCAAGACTTTAGCTTAGGTCTCCCTTCGTCCAGTAGAGTAAGCACATAGTATCCAGCACAGCGGTAGTCCACAAGAACACTGAAGTTTGCTACCAATATCTTTTCCAACCTCGAGTACAATAATATAATGAAAATATTTAGGGAACATATCCAGAGAAAGTTTATGACAAAAACTAACAAAAAAGTGCATATAGACCATAGTCTTGCATTAATGCAATAAATTACTATATCATACCCTCCATAGCGACTTAGACCTCACGCACACGACTGCATTGGTTTTGCAGTTCCCAAAACCATGAGTCCGTTGCGGTCCATCGGACTAAAAGAGAACCCTTGTTGTGCATCCGTGTATCATCAGGACCCACGGATCCACAACAATTCGCCAGTATTGGTGAATCCGCAAATCCGGACCGTAAAATGACTTGTCCTGAGTTTTTGCCGTCTGGATTTGCGCCCCCCACTGATCCGTGTAAATCATGGTCGTGTGCATGGGGCCATAAAAAAAGTTTGCACAATGGCCATAATTTAAGCTATAACAATTCCATTTCCACGCTAAAATAAGAAAATCACCAAGAAATAATCAGCACAAAATTCTATTCAGCCATTTTTAAAAGGAACGCTCCTCTAAAAAGTGATACACTGAGTTATGTCTAGTACATGAGGGGGCGGTGAATGACAAAAACATTAAAAGAACCCCAAAGAGAGAAGTCATGCATCGCCCCCCTCAGACCCACACTAGGCTTATCACAGGTTATCAGTTTTTCCAGGGTGTTCCTTATCGAATTTCCTAAAAAACTGACGAATATGGGTACAATTACAGCTCCTGAAGGTATTGTGATGCAGCTTTCCTGGAGCACCGAAAGTCTAGTTATTCAGCAATATAGGCGGAAGGAGAATCACTGCAAAACCAGGCAGCTTTGTTATTCAGGAGTCTAGGAAAGCAGGGTATATGTATTGGCAATTATATTGGTTGTTCCCATATTCCTCAGGACAAATATAATTATAATAAGGTCCGCAACTCATAGACCTGCTAATATTATTCACCGATGTGTTTGTAAATGTTTCAACGTGGTTTACAACTGGAGACATATGAGATAATGTAGAGATGATGGGGCAGAGGATTTCTGGACTGCCTTTGGCTATGTTCACACGGAGTATTTTGGGGGAGGAATATCTGCATCAAAATTCCGTTTGGAACTTTGAGGCAGATATTCCTCTCCCTGCACGCCGATTTTCGCGGCAATTATCGCGCCGTTTTTCGCCCGCGGCCATTGAGCGCTGCGGGCATAAAACAGCGAGATATATGCTTTCTCCTGCCTCCCATTGAAGTCAATGGGAGGTCAGAGGCGGAAGCGCCCGAAGATAGGGCATGTCGCTTCTTTTTCCCGCGAGGCAGTTTTACTGCTCGCGGGAAAAAGACGCCGACGCCTCCCATTGAAATCAATGGGAGGCGTTCTCGGGCCGTTTTTGCCGAGTTTTGCGACGCGGTTTCCGCGTCAAAAAACTCGGCAAAATACCCCGTGTGAACATAGCCTAAGACAGTTTAAAATGAGAAACATTTCAAGTGTCTTTTTGCACGGGCCAATGATCGAGTGAACACACATTCATACGATCGCTCGTTCCTGATCATTGTAATTAGGGCAAAAATCAGTCGAAGAACGAGCAAGCGCTCGTTCATTGGCTGATCGCATCTTTTTTTCAACCCAAAAAATGGTCACTAGTTGGCAGCACATCTCCTGTGTAAACAGGGGGATGTGCTGCCGACATGATGCAAAAGTATGGGGACGAGCGATCATGGGAACGATCGTTCATCCCCGTACATTACAGACGAATGCTTCTAGTAAATGAAGCTAACGAGCCCCGATTGAGGTGCTGTATTGTCGGTCGGCGCTTTTTTTCAGTCAATATTGGGCTGTCTAAATGGACAGTTAGGGTCCTCTTACATGAGCGAACATGGGCCGTGTACACGATCACCGATCAACGAGACAGCTCGTTGATCGGGGTTAATTTGCTTTTTTCACAAGGAGCAATACATGGGGACGAGCGAATATTACTCCGATCGCTCGTCCCCATACATTTCTATCATGTCGGCAGCACGTCTCCCTGTTTACACAGGGGGATGTGCTGCTGACAACGATAATATTTTCGGCTGCAAAACCTGTACAATCAACCGATGAACGAGCGATTGTTTAGTCATTGGCTGATTGTTGCCCTGTTTAAACAGATCATGATCAGGAACGAGCGTTCTATGAACACTGAATCCCCCGATTACTGGCCCGCGTAAAAGTCAGTCTCTTCTCATCCTAGAATGAGGGCTTCCAGATAACAAAAGATAACATTCTACTACACAGTACATAAGGAAGACTGAATGTATAATGTCCCTTTAAAAAATGGCTGAATAGAATTTTAACAGCTTGAAAGAATAAGACTTGGAATTGCCAATATAAGAAAGTAGTTTTCCCATGTATTAAACTTTGTACTTAGGTTTCCTCATACCCCATGCACATGACTGTCCTGCAGACTTTAAACTATGCCCTACATAATAATAAACATAAAACATACAAAAAAAAAACATAAAATACTCTATGTAAGGCACATGTCAAGCCTGCACAAGACAAACAAGAATAAGAGACATAAATCATTGCTCATACCTTGTTTTCATCTCTTCTGTCTTATCAGTTGGCACGATTACAACACCATTGGCGTCTACATTTTTAAATGATCCGAGACTCTCCATGTGATTTTTGGCATCGACCATCAAAGCCTAGGGGAAGGGAGCGGATGTTAGGGTCAATTCAATTTCTGGCCTAAAATGTACACTATACTAAATATATATGCAGTTTATATTTACTCAAATGGTCTAAGCCAGTATATCCAGACAGCCATGCTGGAGAACATTGGTTGTTCTGATTATCACCTTCTCCAAATTATCTCTTCTTACAGTAGAAAGAACAGATCTGGAGCACAAACCTTGTCCCCATTGGGGCTTACAATTCCACCTTGGACAATTTTATAGAGCGCAGTTCTGACATTTAGTAGGAAACTGGAGGAAGCTCACACACAGAAGGAAATTGCATTGAATGTTGAACTTTGATCACCATTTTCCTTTTTTTTAAATTCTAAACAAATCCAAATTTCAGTTGTTTGGATCCAAGCAATGTCCCTATGACAACACGGAGTTGAAAAAATACAAGACGCAATGTGTTGTCATAGGGACACGAAAGCAAATGTGTTACAGGCATTGGACCTATTCAATGAATTATACTCATCATGTAATAAGGTAGAGTAAATGATTTTCACATCTTTAGGGTACGTTATTGATACAGTTTTTTGCGCATTCTAGCCTTTGTAGTCATTTACTATAGCGGGCAGATGTTACATTGCACGGTATTTATGGTTTTAATTTTTCTAAAGTGGTAAGGCATTCTGCCACACCACTATTGGCACTCGTGGCCATATCCATCATGTGCCGTAAATAGGCTTTCCTTACATTTTTTATTAGTTCTGCTAAAGCTGCTTAATAGGAGTTGGTCTTCTGCTCTACCCTATTTATACAGTCTCTTTTAAAGGGGTCCTATGGCTCCATAGCCAGCAATAGGTATAGGGTGCAACATATCATATGCACTTGTCCCAGTTCTGCCTCCCTGCAAGACTTTCAGAAGTTCCCATTATGTTAGAGGCTCTTCTACACATAATGTATGAGCGCACATTCTGGACAAGATGTCTAGAACAGAAAGTTTTTTGAGTGTGCTAAAAAATTGGAGTACCATGATACAGCCATGGAAACACAGTGCAGAACATACAAACGCAGATGTTCAGGGCCGAATCAAGGTTGGTGACGGTCCCAGGCAAAATATTTAATGGAGGCTCCTATCCAAAATCTGGAATCAAGACTACCTGACCCTTTATTGCAGCCACAAAAAGAAGAGGTTGTCACGAATGTGTGTGGCACTCAGCAGTGAAGGTGGGGTCCCAGAGGTGAGCAGCGTATGGTTAAATAGAATGATAGAACTGGCCCTTAGTGGAGGCGCTTTCAGTCACCGTGGTGGTGGGTGTGCCCCATGATCCCTTCCTATATTCCGGCCTTGCAGATGTTGACCCTGGTCCAATTTAAACTCAGAATTCCAGTATCACATGGCTAAGCATTTCCTAAGCCATAAATATACAATTGTTTACAGTTTCTAACAAAAATTGTTGTCTTAGACTCCATTTACATCAATGACACAGCTTTTCATTGTTCTGCTCAATCATAGGAGAATGAAAAAACAGAGCCACTGGATCCATCACATGATGGAAACCAACGGCACCCGGCGGAACCCATTGACTCTCCAGAGTTCCATCGGGTTTCCATCACGGTATCAATCATTTTGTGTGGCAAAAATGATAGAATCTACGACAGAGGCTACTGATGGAGATGTGAACAGAGCCTTAGATCAGTGTAAGATAAATCACCTTGAGCTTGTCTTTATGATGTGCAAATATTTGGCGCAAAAAATGTAACAACATATTGTAACCTTGCTACATACTTTGAAATAGGACCTCCCATAGTGCCATGGTTTCCATATCTTGCACCGATGGAGGCTAATAAGCCCCAAACAGTAAGTTGGAATAAATCGCTCTGAACTGATTGAGATGTATGTATCTGTGCTATACACTGGTGGTGTACCATGCAGAGTAGGCCACTGGGGGCAGAAAGGAACAATTTGAATGTCTTTTCCCGATATCCCTGAATGAGGAACGACGTGAGCATGTAAATACCTTCTGTTATAAGAAAGCCTTGTTGCTTTCCAAAGCGCATGAGTAAAGTGGTGTTTGAGTTCCTTTTAGGACTTCTCATCCTAATCTTGCTACCTACCTTGGATTAATAACATATTCTGAACATGCAGTGACTACTGGTTCTATACCTTGAAAGCTTCAGCCAAAGTCTGGAGCATAGACATTGTATTATAATGAGAGCCTAATTCAGGTAAAGCCTGGGACATCAGATTTTCAACCTCCGTCAGCCACGTCTCAATACCATCCAGTGGTGGTGGCAAATTCCTATCCAACTGCCTCTTCCACTCTGCAATCTATAGAGAAAAAGCAGATAGCTTCAATACATAAGAGTAAGGCGACATTCGTGCATGCACTATTATGTAAATTATACACTTATCTAATTCCACCCTCTCATAGATGACAACCCCTTCCCCCCAGTGTCTTGTTACTGATACAGTCAACAACTCCTTCATTTTAATAAATTTGGCTGCCATTGCAGGACTTCACGGTCCAGCAATAAAAATAAAAAAAAGACAATCACTGAACCGGAACTAGACATGACTGTCCTGTATAGCATTGGTATTGCCTTTTTTTAAACGTCAAAAATTTGAGGTCCTGGATTTAACACTAAATTTTTTTTATTTAAAATTGTATGATGTACCATAAAAACCCGCACCTGTCCCTTTAATATTCCTTAGTGATGAAGTGTCTTTCCCTTGTGTAATAATCTAGGCAAGCACAGGGGTTTAAAATACGCAAGACTGAAAAAGCATAGCTGAATTTATCAGTTATTTACCCCCCCCCCCCTCCAGTCCTTTGGACACTTCTTAAAAAGGGTCTCTTGACAATAAGCAGATCATAGAGTGTCTCCCAGGGATCAGCTGTAATCTTTTGAGAAAACTGGCAGTAAGTGTTCAGTTTCCCTGCAGCACGACCACAGGGGAAATTAGGTATTGCACAGTGCACTTTTTGGAAATGTTCTCCACTAAGAAGAATTCCCTAATAGGGTTTATGAAAATGGGTTCCCTACACCAGGCAACCCCTTCAATTAAACCCGGAATTCTTACGATTGTTGCGCAACTATTTTTTTCCCATTGGGAAACATTTGAGTTTGTTTCAATTCACTGTAATGCTGCAAGTTTAGCTCCCCTTGTGGGTGACCAAATGTCGCCGTGTAACTAGGATATCATAGTAACTACGGCCATAGTAATCCATCAGACTAAAGCGGTCACTTTCCTATTTGGAAACCTAAGTGGTTCCTTTAAGATTTGTTCTATGTAATACTGTAATTTTTAGGACTCACCAGGATTGTGATATTTTCAAGCGATTGTTTGATAAGTAGTTGCTCCTCAGCCTGAAGAGACTCCACCGCTAAACCAGACATAAAGATTCTTTTCTGCTCATTAAACTGTCTCATGAATAACAGGATTTCCTAATAAATCCAAACAGAAGATGAAATATTTCCCTGTGAACATGAAATCGTCACTGTTCGGTGAAACATACATCAGAATTTTTTACCTGGTACTTTTTGGTATAGGTCTCCTCTTTCATTTCAGAAAACAATTTTTTTAATGTCTGCTCCTGCTGATTCAACCACTCCATGGCTTTATTTACTCGAGTCTACAAGGAAAAATTCAATGTCAATTCTGTAACAAGGTAAGATCAATGTCCGCAGCAACCAAAATCAGGTTATCCCATCCAGTCAACCCCCATTCTAAATGCAGTGACCCCAGCAATCAGCTGATCGCCGCTGTTCTCACTGATGTTACCACTGGCGATCAATGATTGAGCGACCATCCTATACATGTCTGTGCGGAGTCTTTCAATGAAAAAGGCATGTTTTGCGGTGGCTTTCCGCTCTGGCTAATAGGGACCCTCTGCTCCTGGGCAAGGGACACTCTATATGACATCTACGGTATATGTCCTGTATTGGTCTACATGAATAAACTAACCCTGTATGTCATGAGTCAGTAAGGAGTATTTTAGAGAAATGACCATAGAGCTAATGATTATCATTAATAATAACATTTATGTCTATGGCATTAAAACTATCGGTTCCACAAATCGGTTGCCACTTTCATGAGAAGAAATGGAAAAATATAAAATTTCCCTGGATGAAGATCTCATACCGACATATCTCTTGTAGACTGCTCCGTGTTTTTTGAATACTGTAAAAACTGCGCCACGTACATCATAATTGATTTTTCATCAGGATCTGAAATATTTAGGTCTAAGAAACAGAAGAAAAACTAGAATGAGAATTGCGAATATTTTTTAGTATATTTTATGAATAATAGTATAATAGAATTTTAGTATATTATATGAATATTTTTACTTAGATGTCATGATGAATTCCTCCCTTGAAAATTTATGTTACATTTTTATAGAAGTGTTCAAATGTCCGGGGCATCGGAATCGCACTTATCAAGCCTTTCCACTACTTTACTGTTCAGAGAAATGGTAGAAGACAATGCCAGGTCTGACTTGGCATTGTTTTAACCCCCCGCGCCATGTTCATCTACAGGGCCCACAGCATGCGCCATATTCATCAACAGGGGCATGCGCTTCGTACAGTGTGCCAGGAATAATACATTTCTCCTGGTAGCTTACATCTCTTAGAAAATAAATGTACGTACCTTCTGGCTCAATGAGTTTGGGAATTTTTAACTCATTTTCTGCAATTCTGAAAGCCTCTTGCAGTTTTTCCTCATTGGACTTTTCCTGTAACTTGTCCATGTCAATGAGGTCCGGTCTCAAGGACTGAATAATTGCTAAGAAAGCCATGCCGTTCTTCCAGCTGGACTTAAAATCGGTTATATTAATAGATCCCAATCTGCAAAAGAAAGTCAAAGGAAGATATATTATGTACTTGACTATAATAAATGTAAATTATTCCATTATCTATTTGGTCAGTTACATACATGAATTAAAAGGACTAGAAAATCCTTCCGGACTACTGCGGTCTAATAAGTGCCATACATACATATATAATGGGACCATCGCACAGTAAAATGCTGTGGTTGCATAAACAATTCATTATTCGAGGTCTCCTTTCCCCTATATCTGATTCCACTTTTGCTCTCTCTCTGCTAATGGAAGGACATGCTAGATCAAGGCACTCACTCTCTGCCTACACGTCATCATAACCATAGGCGTAACTTGAATCTAATGCAAAATCTGTAAGAGGGCCCCCACCCAGCATCTGTCATTTATAATACTGGAGTCTTCTTATGTGGCAGGGGGGCCTTTGGGACTGCTACCCCTATAGCTATGCCCCTGATCACAACCTTCCTACTGGGACCAAATGACATCCTTATTCGGTCGGATGCGTCACCCAATTATATCACAGGCTCCACCAAGATGGAGGCTATACATGCAGAACTACACATTAGGGCAGTCGACTGCGCTATTGATTCCGTCAAAAGCAACAGAACCCGTCACAACGGTGACAAACGGAAAACATTATCAAAGTTTTCATCACCAGTGAGATCAATGGTGATGCAGACGGAAGCTAAGGTTTCCGTTTGCCGTTCCGTTGAGGAGTGAACCCGATGGAAACCTCCGACGGAACCCCTCAACGGAAAGACAACGCTGATGTGAACAGGCCCTTACAAAGCAAATTCAGCAGAATTATGTTGTAAATTGCGCAAGAATAATGGAGCACCAAATAAATTTAGTATTTTCGACACTTTTTATACCTAGTTTGAAAAGAGTCTAGAAAAAAGGGATGTGGCTAGGCAGAATTGTGAAATTCGCCAATGTTTTTGGGCACAAAAAAAATTGTGAAAAGGCACGCCAGACATTTGATGACGTAAGGAAAAGTGTGTCTGACATGCCTAACAAGTTGTGCAATTTTCAACGAATATATGCATCCTATGACATTGATTAATTTACCCCATTGACCAAGGGAAGGGAAGACAATCTGAAGACACACATGGCAATATGATACTCGCCAACACACTTAATTTACCTATATAGACCTCTCTTACGCAACCTATCTCTGTGCGATAGGCCATCGCCTTAGATAAGCCAGCTCCACTGGTTCCCCAGAAGGTATCATTGTGGACCAGTGAATGAGCAACCAAGGGCATACATGACTTAGAGGCAGACCATATAGCTGCTATGGGCCCTTTGAGAGACAGGGCCCAGCCTTAGTTAGTTTCTTCCCATTTGTACCTGTAAACTACTAGCCCCTCCAGAGGTACTGCATAGAGAACAAGGGGATGGGAACCTGGCACCATAATAGGGGCCCATTTTGATATTTGCTATGGGGCACTTTCCTTTCTATGTTTGCACTGTGTGTGATCCACTAGTGATGTTCCCCCTTTATACAGCATACTTACTGGGCACACCGTCCCTGAGCCCACTGAAGAAGGGCTTTCTTTGCAGAAGTCTTCCATTTAGACTGGGCGCTTCTTTTAGGTGATGGACTTGCGGTTGGGGAGACTCCATTTTTAGTCTCACATGTCACTGGTTGCTGGTCTTCTGTATTTTCCAAAATGCTTGCGAGACCTTCAATCTGCCATGAGCCAAGATGTTACAGGTTTTTGATTATTTTATGGTTAGATCTATAGATGGCCTTATCAGAATATCCATCATTTCTATTTGCATGACATAGATCATTTTCCCCTTCACAAGACTGAAATATTATTTTTTCACTGGAGCTCCTTCCTCAGTTATTAGGATAATCGGGCTGTTGTGGTTCAGGAGATAATTGAACAGTCAGCCATTGATGGGGCAAACTGGGCAATTTACCAATTCTGCAAACCTTAGGAGGCCCACAAGGCAGGATATTGCATTAAATTCAACTGCATAATAACATTGTGATAACCAGTTATCAAAAAGCATTTATACCTGAATATTTTTTTTTATTAAAAAGGACAAATAAATATGACATTAGGTAATTAAAAATAAAAACTCTTCTGAATAAAATTTTTATGGTCTTAAAGTGTGGAACTATGATACTTTTTGGCTTTTCGCGATGACAAGGACTTCTCCAATACCAATAACAATCTCCTATACCAATTATTGTTTTGTTGGAAATTTGAAGTAAAGTGCTTTGGGAGCCTCAAAATGGTGCTCACATAGGTTGTTAATTTTACCCATGGTTGGATCAATGTTGCAGTAAAAGGAACTTTCTAAGATTAGAAAAAACAGTCTTCTTATTTTCTAGGAACAGCACCACCCTTGTCCATGGGCTATGTCTGGTATTGAAGCATTCACTTGAATGGGGATGAGCTGCAATACCAGACTAAGCCCAAAGACAGGTGCGGTGCGGTTTCTGAATTGTAAAAAAATCAGGGCCTCATTTGTAATGCCAGTCAAGCCCTTTAAAGGGGTTATTTACTTTAGAAAAACACATTTTCAAAAACCCTATTACATAATTGAAGCTCCTCATATATTAGCCAAAGTGGTGAAAGACTACAAAGCGTGTTTCTAACTATGGAGGACCCAGCATATCTGTACGTTACACAAGCAGAATATTGGTTTCAATGGGAACTGTGTAATGCTTAATTTCCCCTGTGGTGGCGCTGCAGGGGAATTAAACACTTATTGCCAGATTGCCCCATAGATTACAGCTGATCACTGGAGGTCAAAGCACAGGGACACTCTGTGATTGGCTTACCATAGGGGGACCTCTCTACAGAAAAACATTGTCCAAAACTGAAAGCCCCTTTCAGAAACTTCAAGAAGGGTAAGAATGATTAGGAAGGAGCAATCGATGGCAATTTACGGTTAATATTGTTATATTTGATACCACTTTTGTAATTTTCCAAAATATGATTTGAAATCTAACTTCATACTAAAGCTTGATAAACAATTTACAGATACTTACATGAAAATGTAAAATGATTTGCCAAATGAGGCCAAGCACAATAGACGGTTTCCCACTAATGATATCTTCCACGTGAATATTTATGAGCTTGATCTAGAAAATAATGCAGTCCTATAGTTTAGAGACAATTTCTTACCAGGAATCTCAGCAGTAATTGCTCCAAGGCCTGACAAGTGGAATACTCACCGATCGTTTCCCTAGAAAGTTCAGGGCAGATTCTATGTTACTTCTTGCCTGGAAAATGTTTTTGCCTTTTTCACGTAGCTGTAAAATAGACAATATTAGGCCTCTGGATCATTTCATTGCTTATAATCTACTACAAATTCACTATAATTACTAATAATACAGAGTGTATTCCCTATATACAATACATAGGTCAGAAATATTAACCCCCTTGCCGACATTTGACATATACTTACAACATAGGCGGCAAGGGGAAGGATGGAGCGGGCTCATGGGCTGACAGCCGACGCTTCACTGCAACGAGCAGGATCCCGCTCGTTTAACGCTAGATGCCACGATCAATAGCGACTGCAGCTTCTAAGCCATTAGGAAGAGGGGGATGGCCCCCTCTAATCTCCCATTGCCCCCCCTTGATGCGATCATGGGGTGTTGATGGTTGTCATGGCAGCCTGGGGGGCTAATGAAGGCTTAATAGCAACCTGTAAAAATCCTGATATACTGCAATACATTAGTGTTGCAGTATATTGTGCAAGCGATCCAAATATCGTTGGTTCAAGTCCCGTAGGGGGACTAATAAAAAAAAATTTTTTTTTTTAAAAATGTTAAATAAAGTTGTTTTTTTATGTACACAAAAATAAACGTTCTAAAAAAAAAAACTAAAAACTTTTCCTGTCTAAACCAATGTAAAAAAACGAATTGGTATTGTCGCAGCCGTAATGTCTGAACTATTACAGTTTAACATTGGTCATATCATTTCCCACGAAAAATTGAATAAAAAGTGGTAAAATAGGTCAAGCATCTTGTAAAAGTAGTAAAACATAAAAAACTATACAAATTTGGTATCGCCTTAATCGTATTGACCCACAGAAAAAAAAAGCTAACATCTTGTTTTTATTGCACAGTAAATGCCGTAAAAATGAAACCCAAAAAAAAACGAGGGATCGCAGTTTTTTCCCATTCCATCCTGCAAAGATTTTTTTTCCAGTTTCCCAGTACATTATATGGTACAATAAATGGTGCCATGAAAAACGACAACACGTCCCGCAAAAAAAGAACCTTCATACTGCTTTATCGACGAAAAAGTAAAAAAGTTATCGCTTTTCAAAAGGTGTGAAGGAAAAAAGGAAAATTTAAAACTTGAGAAATATCTGCGGCGTAATGGGGTTAAGGGAAACTTTTTCCAAATGACTTATTTCTGCCAATCTACTGAGGAATGCGTTTCACTGGGTCAGTTCGAGCAACACTAAACATAAAGATTCACAAAAAAATCTCAGCAAATCCTCCCTGAATCTCCTCCTCTGATCAAATTGTGTCTCATATTGCAATAAAAAGGAAGGAATATAGAATTAATTCCTCTCTATGTGTCCCATTAGAGCAGCCATTTCCCCCCTCCTTCTCACAATCCTGTGTCTGTCTGTAAGCTAACTGGCTGCAGCAGGAGTCTCCCCCAGTACTCTATCTGCATTAGGTGATAAATAACACAAGCCCTGCCCTCTTTGTCAAGCCATGCCCCTCAGTGTCTGCCAGCTGAAAAGGGAAGAGATGAGAGGGAAATTTACCCCTTAGTTCTCTGCAAGATTCCTACAAGATTGTTTGTTTCAGGAACATGAACAAAACCCTGCAGACAGACAAACAGTGTGGGCACGTTACTCACCTGTTTAGTTTTATCATTTATTTCTAGGTTTAGTGATCCTTTATAACCAAACTGAACTTATTAAACCCTGTAAACAGATATAAACGGTAACTAAACTTTAAAAAAAACTTTTGACACGTCATAGTGACATATCAGAAGTTTTGAACGGTGAGGGTCCGAGACTCCCACCAATCGCTAAAATGAAGCGTCAGAAGCTCTCGGGCGAGTGCGGTGCCGCTTAGTTTCCAATTGTCTGAAAGCTGAGCAAGCAGTGTACAGAATCATAGAATTTCTATTGAGCTCGTACACTGCTTGCTCAGCTTTCAGAGGAAAGCCAATCAGAAATGAAGCGGCACAGCGCTGACCTGAGCGCTTCTGGCGTTTCGTTTTAACGTTCGGTGGGGGTCTCAGTGCTCGGCCCCCACTGATCCAAACTTCTGACATGTCACTATGACATGGCAAAAGTTTTTAAAAAGTTTAATTACCCTTTAAAATGGTTTACAGGGTTTACGTTTGGTTTGGATTGTGGGGTCCCTCTCATTGGATATCCTACCATTTCTACATAGTGACTTTTATGTTATCAGTAGCCTTTAGAGTAAAGTATGGTCAAATGAATGGGGTTGAGCTTCAATACCAGTCAGACAATGATTCTTTTGTATTGTAACTTAAACGTTAAACCTGCATGAGGTTATCCTTTCATCGGCAACATTGTGAAGAGTTTCATAGTTGACAAGTCGCCAGAGTGACTGAACCACAACGGCAATGCTAAACATTTATTACCGGTGTATAAAAAGACACCGTAACAAAAAGCAAATATATGGATTACCAGGTCTTCACCAGAGAGAACTTCAAGTAAGTTCAAGAGAATATGTCCATTCTGAATATCCACAAAAAGATCTTCTACTACACATGACTGTGGGTGCTGGGAGAGAATGGGACATAAACACAATCATGATTGTAGCCTCAACACAAACATTTTACTACAAAGCGATCCAGTCTACTTACTTCATTCAACTAGTGTTTTTTTCTTATACATGAGATACAGTAATTGTCATCAACCCAACGCATTAAAATACATGTCCTAATGGGCTTGCATATTAATCCTTGAGCTGTTCCGGCTTCCTTTCGAGGCGTGTATGACAGATCCGGCTTTCCTTCTAGGAGTATATGGCTGATCCGGCTTTCCTTCTAGGAGTATATGGCTGATCCGGCTTTCCTTCTAGGAGTATATGGCAGATCTGGCTTCCCTACTAGGAGTATATGGCAGATCTGGCTTCCCTACTAGGAGTATATGGCAGATCTGGCTTCCCTACTAGGAGTATATGGCAGATCTGGCTTCCCTACTAGGAGTATACGGCTGATCCTGCTTCCCTACTAGGAGTATATGGCTGATCCTGCTTCCCTACTAGGAGTATAGATCTGATCCTGCTTCCCTCCTAGGAGTATATATCTGATCCTGCTTCCCTACTAGGAGATATGGCTGATCCTGCTTCCCTACTAGGGAGTATATATCTGATCCTGCTTCCCTTCTAGGAGTATATATCTGATCCTGCTTCCCTTCTAGGAGTATATATCTGATCCTGCTTCCCTTCTAGGAGTATATATATCTGATCCTGCTTCCCTACTAGGAGTATATATCTGATCCTGCTTCCCTTCTAGGAGTACATATTTGATCCTGCTTCCCTACTAGGAGTATATGGCTGATCCTGCTTCCCTACTAGGAGTACATATTTGATCCTGCTTCCCTACTAGGAGTATATGGCTGATCCTGCTTCCCTACTAGGAGTATATGGCTGATCCTGCTTCCCTACTAGGAGTATATATCTGATCCTGCTTCCCTACTAGGAGTATATGGCTGATCCTGCTTCCCTACTAGGAGTATATGGCTGATCCTGCTTCCCTACTAGGGAGTATATATCTGATCCTGCTTCCCTTCTAGGAGTATATATCTGATCCTGCTTCCCTACTAGGAGTATATATCTGATCCTGCTTCCCTACTAGGAGAATATATCTGATCCTGCTTCCCTACTAGGAGTATATATCTGATCCTGCTTCCCTACTAGGAGTATATATCTGATCCTGCTTCCCTACTAGGAGTATATATCTGATCCTGCTTCCCTTCTAGGAGTATATATCTGATCCTGCATCCCTTCTAGGAGAATATATCTGATCCTGCTTCCCTTCTAGGAGTACATATTTGATCCTGCTTCCCTACTAGGAGTATATGGCTGATCCTGCCTCCCTACTAGGAGTATATATCTGATCCTGCTTCCCTACTAGGAGTATATATCTGATCCTGCTTCTCTTCTAGGAGTATATATCTGATTCCCTTCTAGGAGCACATATTTGATCCTGCTTCCCTACTAGGAGTATATGGCTGATCCTGCCTCCCTACTAGGAGTATATGGCTGATCCTGCTTCTCTTCCATGAGTGTATGGTAGATCCGGCTTCTCTGCTACGAGTATATGGCAGATCCTGCTTCCCTACTAGGAGTATATGGATGATCCTGCTTCCCTACTAGGTAATATATGGCAGATCCTGCTTCCCTACTAGGAGTATATGGCTGATCCTGCTTTCCTTCTAGGAGTACATGGCTGATCCTGCTTCCCTACTAGGAGTATATGGCAGATCTGGCTTCCCTACTAGGAGTACATGGCTGATCCTGCTTCCCTACTAGGAGTATATGGCTGATCCTGCGTCCCTACTAGGAGTATATGGCTGATCCTGCTTCCCTACTAGGAGTATATGGCAGATCCTGCTTCCCTTCTAGGAGTATATGGCAGATCCTGCTTCCCTACTAGGAGTATATGGCTGATCCTGCTACTCTTGTAGGAGTATATGGCTGATCCCGCTACTCTTCTAGGAGTATATGGCAGATCCTGCTTCTCTTCTAGGAGTATATAGATGATCCTGCTTCTCTGCGAGGAGTTTACAGCAGGTCCTGCTGGAAACAATTAGATCCACCTACAGCAATTTAATATGTATGGGATGGACTTTAGCTGTCAATATCTTATTTGTAAACTCACTAAATGTAAAGCAGATAACTGAAGGTTCCCATAGATATTACCTGACTGTTGCTAAATTTCAGCATGATTAGTCTCTATGCCCATGGCTGCCATTAGCCAGCCCTGGACAGCCAAAAACTGGCAAACATTATGTTTCAATAATTTTTATTGAAGGTTTTCAAGAAAAGATAAACTGTACATCAAACAGTGCAGTTAGCATCTGGGGTAATCCCCATAAATCGAATCATGACAGACAAATATATTCCAAATATTGCCACATTTTAAAAAATAAAGAAGGAATAACTGGCGAAAATTAAAGCGCAAATCTACTTTAGCTTGTAGGAGATTTGACTTTCTGGTGACTTGCTGGATGCACCTAATTTATTAAGAGCCGTGCGCCCCTTGATAAATTAGGTGCATCTTACTCCATTGCTCCTTAGATTAAGATTGCTGTGTGAAACGCCAGTCTTAATAAATTCCCGCCAAACAGTTCTACAGTCTACGGCAAACTTAAGGTGAATGTCTACCCTTGAATACAATTTTGTTTATTTTTAACTAAAAAGGTAAAAAATGTTATGCTGATTAATTTCATAATATATCGTTATAGCTTTTTGATCTCTTTTTTCTGATACAGAGTTCCAAAACACCTGTATTGACACAGATGTAAAAGAAAACAAGCTGGCTACCTGCAACCTGCAGCTGCCACTAGAGGGAGCTTAGGAGCTTACTGAATACAGTTTATACATTGAACTCCATAACAAAACAGTATGAAATTTATAAGCTCCCCCTAGTGGATGCTGCAGGTAGCCAGCATGTCAACATTTAAATCTGTCTATGCAGGGAATGTTGAGCTCTGAATCAGAAAAACAAAGCTTCGACAGCACAAAATTTTGATCTAAAAACAACATGATGAGAAAAGGTAGAGATTCCCTTTAAAGCACTATAAATCCGCACACAGCGATTCGAAAAAATTTTACGGCTTGAATAGTAATTGTGTATTTATTTTAGACCCAGGAGAGCCTAGTGTCCCCCCAACTGTAAAAACACCATTGAGTTTATGGCCTTATAGTTTGCTCAGTTCAATAAGAAATCATTAGTATATCATTTTCACCTTTGACAGCTGTGAATTGATCCAGTTTGAGAACGTTCTCTTCTGTGTGCCCTCTTGCTCAGCTGTAAAATAAAAAACAAAAAGGTCATCAAAAACACTGACCAAAACTGTGGCGCGAAATTTAATTATTACGTCATCAAGGTTTTTGATTATGTTGATTTATAGTAAAGATTATTTACGCCATTTTATAACCTCACTTATTGCATAGGCTTCAGTTCCCAGCACCCATACTTGACATGATGTTTTCCGATATCGATTAAAAAAAATTTTCTATTGGGATATCCCTGTAAGGTCCGGTATAACAATGCTTCCCAGCTTTTTTTCCCATTAATTTTACTCATTGTACGCGTGCTGTGGTCGAACTTTGCATTGTTTAAATTGGGTACCACCTCTACTCGCCCGTTTCCTGTACTCCTCATAGCCTACAAATCACAGGATGCCTAGCACAATGGGAATTCAACATAGGCTGGGGGGGCAGACAAGTTACGCCGGCGCTATAAGAGCAGAGGATTGGGCATGCGTGGTGAACACGGAGTATCAACCACCCATGCTCAGAGACGGAGGAGGCAGAGTATCCAGTCCACTCCCTTCCCCCAGTGTACAGTGACGTTAGGAATGACGTGTCCGTACATTCAACCTGCCGGAAGATGGAGGTGATAGCTCATGTACAGGGCAGTGGCAGTAGTTTCGATTTACTGTGGGCAACACATCACATAACCGGCGGTGAGATACGGCGTTAGGAACAACTATGGAAGCGCAAGAACATTAGAAAATGCATTGATTTTAGATGTTTGTTTAACTAGGAATTAGTTAATTGGTGCTAGAAAACCCCTTTAAGTATCAGACTCTAGATCATACATACGCAATGTGAGACTTGTGGGTCGCATGCAGCCTACAATGCTGTTCTGGGCAGACCAGGGCAGGAGGGACAGATACAATACTCACTTACTGTAATTGTCCTCAGGCCCCATGCACTCGAACGTATATTTCATCTGTAATTACGGCCCATAATTATGGACCCATTCATTTCTATTGGCCACAGACACCTTTCAGTATTTTTACGGATGGGTGTCCGTGCTGAAAAAATGAGAGAACCTGTCCTATTCTTGTCCGTAATTACAGCACGGATTCTCCTATAGAAGCCTATGGGCGCTTCCGTAAATACAGACGGCTACGGATGTGTATTTGTAAACCGTCTGCATTTACGGAAGCGTTGTTATGTAACATGTTGGTGACATAATTTGCAGCCACCCTCTTTTTTGCGGATCTGTATATACAGATGAAATACGGATGCACTACGGACCGTATTTGCGGATACCGTTCCGTATAAACTGATGAAATACGGATGCCTACGGATCCGTATATACGGACAGTAGTTACAGATAGCTGAAAATACGGTCGTGTGCATGGGGCCTTTCCAGACATCACACATTACAAGAAGTATAACCCAACAGCGTTAATCCACGGTCTTGACATACAGTACCGGCCAAATAGTAGGTCTATAGGTGAATATAGAATTTTTGGCAGATAAGAACTTTCTTGATTTCATATAATAACGTCAATATAGGTCTCATCACTTCTTCAAAGTTAATAATAAATTTCTTAAAACAACTTATTAATTCTGTTTAAAACTCGGGTCAGGACATAAAACAGCGTGTGCTCTTTATAAAGTTGTCAAAACAGCTGCTACTTCTCACGTCTTAAAAGTTACAAAGAGCCATTGTTACAGAGGAATCTTTGATTTAGGGCAATCCATGATAATCCGCGGAGATCCTTCCATAGCATTCAGAACACTTCCAAGGATTGTTCTGTTACAAGGTGGAGACCCATAAACCATGAGACCGCAGCCCTGAGTCATAGGCAGAATCGAGATTTAAAAGGTATAGAGTAGGCCACAGATTTGATATGTGGTAAATCTACCATGGTGGTGTGAACATGGTCTCCAAAACTCAGACCATACATTAAGTTACTCTGAGTGAACCTACATAGTGAGGGTACTCCTAAAAAATTATGCCAACTGCTTTTACGAAGCAGAAATGTGGGGCAATGTAGGTGCAGTGAATAATGACAATTCATTCAAGCCAACTTAGCTTTTAAAAACGCACTCAGCGTACCACAGAAATGTTACCCTATTTTAGGTGCCACAGAACCTCCATAACAAAGCCATACACAGTGCCCCATAAAGCCAACCACAGTGCCCTCATAACAAAGCCAAACACAGTGGCCCTTATAACAGAGCCACATACAGTGCACACGTAACAGAACCAAACACAATGCCCTCATAACTGAGCTTACCGCAGTGCCCACATAATAGAGCCAAACACAGTAACCTCATAAAGTCAACCACAGTGCCCTCATAACAAAGCCAACCACAGTGCCCTCATAAAGCCACATACAGTGCCCTCATAACAAAGCCAACCACAGTGCCCTCATAAAGGAGCCAACCACAGTGCCTTCATAAAAAAAACAAAGCACACCACAGTGCCCTCATAAAGCCACATACAGTGCCCTCATAACAGAGTCAAGCATAGTGCCCTCATAAAAGAGCCAACCACAGTTTCTTCATAATAGTCAAACACCGTTTCCGCACACAGCAGACATTTGGTGGTAGACATGCAGAAGACCTCAAACTAGGATCTGCCAACCCACATAAATTGGAATCTATTGGGATCCATTAACAATCTACAGTATAGATCTGGCAGAGATTATGAAAGATATGAGAGGCCCGGACCTAAACAATCTCATATGTAAACAGATTTACGAGGCAAATTCTAAGACACTATACATGGGAATTTAAGAAAATGGTGGAGTTGTGCACTTCATGCATAAATCACATTAACATTTTCTCGAAAAGAAAAAATGGTTGCCCATTTTTGGCCTTTATCCCCCTGTACGACTTCAGACTGGGAAATTTCCTGTAATTTGCAGCTATTTGCACAATCTGACAGACAGGAAAAACAAAATCTCCTTGAAATTCCTATCTTCCCACTTACTACAGTTGAAAGCAAAGTGCAGGAAATGGTTAAATCGATCAAGATTAACCATGATTAATTAAAGCAACCGCTTTATGTATATACGACAATGGAATTGGAGGCATATGGAGGAACAGTAAAGCCCCATAGAAGTCTATGAATGTTGTATTACAGCTCCATACAACTAAGAGGTTATATGGAGCCATAATATTGTCATGTGCATAAGCCCTTACTGGAAAAGCTGGGTGACAACCAATAATTGCTATTACGGCTTCTAAGAGGGTTGACACTCAGCTTTCCTATACTCCTGACCTGCCCATAGCAACTGGTCAGGGACGCACTGTCCTTGCGGCGAGATCAGCTTCTCACCTCAGGCGGCGGCCTACTGCCTCTCTGAGGGGGGTCCAAAGAAACCAGCCACCCCCTCCTGTAGCATAATTGTACCTGCGTCTACAATTACATGCATAAGCGCTGAACCTGTCATTGAGCACCTTTCAATGTCGCAAGCTTCGTTCAGCCCCGGCAGACCTACTCAGAAGAGAGCAGACCTGCATTGCAAGAGGACGGCGCGGGAACGGGATCAGGAGAGTATGTAAAGTGTTTTTTTTTCTCTTAAAAGTGTGAGTGGCATTATCTACAGGGGGTGCTATCTACAGGGGTGAACTATTTGTGGGGCACTACCTACAGGGGGCTCTATGGGGGGCACTATCTACATGGGGCTCTATGGGGGGGAACTATCTACAGGAGGCTTTATGTGGTGCACGGTCTATGTGTTATATAGGATATATTTATAATAACAAAATTGCAGGGCATTTATTACAGTTTATTGTATATTTGATGGGTACTTGTCTGGACATTTTAACCCCTTGAACTATGCCACTATGCAGAAATACATGACCTGACAATATTTCCAAACATTCCCTTGTGTGTTTTTTTCAAATGCAGCAAAATCTATAAAAATCTACTTTTAAAACGGCCCACACTATATAGTCTATGTGATGCTGTGTCCTCCTTGACCATATTAATGTGCAGGGCATCTATACACAGATAATGCTGAGTATTTTATCTACTATTGCAGCCGACGCATGAGGAGTTCATCGCTGTCAATCGGTATACAATGAGAAGGGTCATGGGGCGGTGCCACTATCCTGAAGAGTCACATAGTCCTGCCTCCAAACCCACCATTCCATGCTTGATTGACATCCCCCTGGCTGTTATATATCACTACCAGTCTCCTCCAACTTTCTCGGATGCGCCATTGCCTTCTACTACTTGGGCACGCACCGTGCAGCTTGGTGTACTCTGCTCGGCTTCATCGCTGCACCACGCATGCCAGGGGAGTACAAGGCAACGGCGCATCCGCAAGAGTTGGAGGAGGCTGATAGTGATGTAGAACAGCCAGGGGGATGTCAATCAAGATCTAGGGGGCGCCATTTCACTTTTCGCCTCAGGCAGCAGAAAAGCTAGAATCGGCCCTGCAACTGATCAGTGTCCATGTCTTATATTTCCAGTTCATTTGTTCTCAGCCAGTGCTGATTCATGAGGCCCATTGTATATTGTAGAATGTACAGAGTAAAAGTTACATCATGATGTTTGATGCTGATCTTTATCGAAACCTGTAATTTCCACAGTGACTGTAGTTTCATTTGTTTTTCACAAGTTCCCTAATTTGGTGTATTCTGCCATTTGTCTGCAGTGGATGTTTGATTACCGGCGCAACATTGATTTTCTGCTTTGTACATCACGTTTGCTTTGAGTCTGTCTGAAGGTGCAAGGATTTAACCACCATAGACATTTAAGGCATATCCTGTGGATATGCCCTAAATTTATTATAGGTGAGGTCTTACTTCAAGGGTGAACAAAGATAACTGAGGGTTCCTGATCAAAACAGCATTAGGGCCCACCTTCTGCCAACATACCTGAAACTAATATCTTTTCTTATTTCACATGTGTGCCGTGTGCATGAGGCCTTAGTCTAAATTTACCCTGCAGAGTAACATCCCTGTTGTTTTAGTGCAGTGAAGACGTTAATGATAACATCCCTGGTGGTCTAGTGCAGTGAAGGGGATTAATGAGAACATCCCTGGTGGTCTAGTGCAGTGAAGGGGATTTAGTGAGAACATCCCTGGTGGTCTAGTGCAGTGAAGGGGATTAATGAGAAAATCCCTGGTAGTCTAGTGCAGTGAAGGGGATTAATGAGAACACCCCTGGTAGTCTAGGGCAGTGAAGGGATTAATGAGAACATTCCTGGTAGTCTAGGGCAGTGAAGAGGATTAATGAGAACATCCCTGGTAGTCTAGGGCAGTGAAGAGGATTAATGATAACATCCCTAAATGTCTAGAATAGTGAAGGGTTAATGATAACAAAGAACTTGAATGGAGAAGTGGACGCGTATGATCAAGCTTACTAAAGTGAATTTGTAATGTACATTGTTCACAAATTTGGTCCACAAGTCAAGATCTTGGATATAGTACAATTCAAAATTCCCTCAATAACTTCAGACTTCAGTATTTATTTAATTGAAAACAAATTTTGATCATCTTGAAAGAAATCTATGAGAAGAGGGACCTTTCAAGTAGTTCGGGAACAGCAGGTTTAGCTGCTATGGGGCTCTACAGGCAGGGGCCCCTTTTCCAGGTAAACCTTGTCCCCATTTTAATGGCTGGTGAGAACCTGCACAGGGATGTGATCTCCACCGGTGATGCAATGTTAGCCAACAAGGTTAGTACTGTTGCCCTGTAGCGCTGGGATCCCGGGCTTAAATTCAACCAGCCGCAACCTTTGGATGGAGTTTGTATCTTCTCCTGTGCTTGTGTGGGTTTCCTCCCAGTTTTCCATTTACCTTGCGCACTCCATAAACATACCGGAAGTATAATAAGCTTCCTATGAAATTATCCCTATTGTGTGTGAGATAAGGTTATTAGATTGGGAGACCCACAGGAGACCGGGACTAACGTGGCAGAATTGACTGGCACCATATAAGAAAACAGGAAATAACTAAATAAAAAGTTCTGCTGGTGGCACATTTTTAACATGCCACCAGCTCGTCTGCCCCTGCAATACTCTGGGGAAATGAAAGCAGCTGTGACTTTCCTTTCCATGGCTGATAAGAGGGCACGGGGGAGACTTTGCTCCATGCCGGAGTTGCATATGAGTCATTCCATCATTTGCAGCTTATTTTTAGACAGTTTGAAAAATAGTTTATTAAATATTCCGTCTTACATATTTACCAGTTATGCGGTAGACGTTATCACAACATGCACGAGCTTGTATGACAGCTGCTGGTAAGCTACCGGAAAATGCAGCCCTATTCTTGTATGAATGAATCATAACTATTATAATACACAGTTGTACTTAGAAAACTGTAAAACTGGTTACATTGTTTTGCCATTTTTGATGTCTGATAACGGTCAATGAATAGAAGAGATGATGTCGTGATATATTGATGATGTCAGCATATCTGCTCAGTGTTTAGGCCTCATGCACTAATCATTTGGCTTTGTACAAGCACAGAGTTGTAACCAATCATTATATGCTACCCAAAGAAATGTATATGGCCATATTGTATCTCAGTACATATGGAGTCAGATAAATAAAATCATGCTACGTTCTATCAAACATTGTATTATGGAGGTACTCCCCCCTAGAAGCATTGATTGTAAATACCTCTGTAATACATTGCCATATGTAGGCATCATATGGTGGCGCACAGTGCCTACTGCTCCGTAGTAGAGACCCAAATGGACACCGTGTGCCGCCCACCATACAGGCTTAGTAGTGCCCATTTTCTGCTGTGGGGGTGTTGGAAAGGGAGGGCAACCGCAGGAAATTAGATTTTTCCATGTCTGCTCTTACCTTTCAACCCAATGGCGCAGATTTACTACTGTGTCTGTCTAGAATGTGACAAAAAAGGCGCCACATTTTGGTGCTTTTCATTTAAGACTTTAGAACAGATGTTTGCACCTCCCTGGACACTTTTAAATAAGTGTCTAGAAAAGAGGACATGGCTGAGAGGGAAAGGCGGTATGGCTTAAAATGCACCAAAATGCGTAAAACAAAAACTAAGCCAACCAAGAGTTTGTATAAGGAAGAGAAAAGTGTCTAAAACGTCTAGCAAGATGCATCAAATTTATCATATAGCATACACCACTTTGATAAATTTGGCGAAAACTTCAGACTGCCTCGTCGGAGTTTATGTTGTCTAAATCTTAGATAGTTTAGCAAACCTGCCCCCAATACGTCTGGCGCGTAAACGGATATATACTGGACAATTGCTGAAGGTTCATCAGAGGTGAACATTCAGAATAAAAGACACAAAAAAAATTCCCAGAAAATCAGTCCTTCAGCATTCCCCTTCTGTCAAGTTACAGCATTATATATTAAAGGGGCCAACGCCTTCAAGCCCTTTTTTAGATATATCGGTTTCTGGTAAAACTGGGTAACAGCAAATATGGCGACTATTACAGCTCCCAAATAGGCGGTCATTCTGCGTCCCTGAATGATAAATATGCCTAGTTATGCCGGGATATGGGATCTGGGGACTTATCGCTTAATGAGGCAGATTTACTATTCCGGAGTCTTTGAAAGTTGTGCACGACCTCTGTAATGGTAGAAAAGTACTGCTGATATTATGTAAGTTAGTCAAACTGTTCCCCTAGGGCAATGAAATGTATGTGAAAGGGTGTGTATATGCACGCTTTTATTTACCTAAAGCCCCACAGGTGATTCTGACATTGCTGCAAATGCACCTGAAAAACTGGATCTAAAAGCGAGTTATCTGCAAACTCAATGTTGCACACTCACTTTAAAGCTGGATTCACACGAGCATGTTCGGTCCGTAAAGGACGGAACGTATTTCAGCCGCAAGTCCCGGACCGAACACACTGCAGGGAGCCGGGCTCCTAGCATCATAGTTATGTACGACGCTAGGAGTCCCTGCCTCGCTGCAGGACAACTGTCCCGTACTGTAATCATGTGTTCAGTACGGGACAGTAGTTCCATGGAGAGGAAGGGACTCCTAGCGTCGTACATAACTACGATGCCGGCCTTTATGGGCAGTGATAATGAGCACCGATCGAGACAGCTCATTTATCGGCGCTCATTTGCTCTTTTCACAAGGAGCAATGATCGGTTGGTTATCCATCATGTCGGCTGGACATCTCAATGTTTACACAGGGAGATGTGCTGCCGACAACGATAATATATATTATATACATACTAATAATATATACGATCAGCCAATTAATGAGCATTTGCCTGATCATTGGCCCATGTAAAAGTAACGATCGCTTGTCCCCATACATAACCGATCATTGCTTCTTGTGCAAGGAGCAAACAAGGCGCCGATCAATGAGCAGACTCGTTGATTGGCACTCGTTTTCACTGTGTATATTGGCCAGTGTAAAAGGACCTAAACTCTCTTGTGAGGCTGGAAATCTGGATATTTACATTGTGGCTTCCCGACAGCTAACAGCTTATTGCGGGGACTACTAGCAGTGAGACCCCCCCCACCCCCACTTGTATGAGGGGAAACTGCTAAATTAAAATTAATTAGTAATTCCACCAGAATTCCCCCCAGCTACGCCCATTGCTTATATATATACCTATTATGAGAGATAATTCTATTATAAAGGGGAGCATTCCAGTACTAGAACACCAAATGCGCTGAGAATTCAAGTTCCTCGCCGTTTTCCTACAGCCAGTCAGCAGACACAGGCTATTTTAGCCATCCTTATGAGAAAAAAGTCATTTGGGGAATATTGTGCCCTATCATCCCAATACAGGATCCCTTAACAGTGCCCGTAATCTGTAAATATAAAGAACAAGGGATGTCATATTCCTCTCAGTACACTGAGCTGATGTTTAGGAAGGGCAAAATGGGCAATTTCCCTGGGGCCTCCACAACCCTGTTCCCCACAGCCCTTCCCTGCTGCAAGACATAAGTATTAGAAACTACTTAAAGGGTACCACAAGAATATAATATAAGGGGAACCAATATGGTGAAGAGGCTTCTACCAAAATTTTGACTAGGGGCCTCCACCATTTTTGAATCGGCCCTGGTAGTGCCCATTTTCTGCTCATCATTCTGGGAGGGGATTTAGAATTTGCTGCAGCTTCCCTATCGCTCATAGAGTGCTATTGGAGTAATGGATTTAGAAGAGGGATTTACTGATAACGTAATTCCCTAACATAATTTTGAAAGTTGAGCTGAGGTGAACCTATTCTAACAAATTCCCAGATAGACCAAGAAAATAATGTGCTAATGATTCCATTAATGAGACGTTCAATATCTCCAGCATTACAAGCATGAACTTGATTATGGCCGCACCTTAGTCCTGTCCGGCGCAGTATAAATATGTTACACGCTGCGTACACACAGACTCCGTCTACGCGATTTGCTATGAGATCCCTGTCAGCAATTGAAACAAGAAAGCGGGTGAAAATATCAAGAGGCTGAGGGCTCATATCCACTCGGGACTCATTATAACCATTCTTTATCTCGGGGGATTCCTGTAACTAGACGGAAAAGGGATTTCATTCATATTGTAATATAGGATAAGAATTATTGTATTGTTCTCGGTCATGTTCTCGGCCGTCATATATATATATTTATTATATAAATGGTGCTGTACTAAATCCACGTGACCACTATGAGTAATTGATCGGCACTGTAGGAGTGCAACACCCGCTGTACTGGGGGATGGGGTGAGGCTCTATACAGAGGGGAGCACATGTACGGGCTTAGTTGTAGCTTCCATACAGCATAGGGTGGCAAAAAACTAGAATTATGCAATAAAAAATAAACAAAGTGGAGTCTTTACATATAATAATTTTTATTTTGTGAGGATCCTTTAATAACATATTAAAGAGGCTCTGCCACCACATTATAAGTGCCCTGTCTCCTACATAATGTGATCGGCGCTGTAATGTAGGTGACAGCAGTGGTTTTTATTTAGAAAAACAATCTATTTTCACCAAGTTATCACCTATTTTAGCTTTATGCTAATGACTTTCTTAACGCCCAACTGGGCGTGTTTTACTTTTGACCAAGAGGGCGTTGTACAGAGAAGTGTAGGACGCTGATCAATCAGCGTCATACACTTCTCTCCATTCATATAATCAGCACAGCATGTGCTGTCACTTACACCCACATTAACGTTACCGAAGTGTCTTGACAGTGAATAGACATCACCTCCAGCCAGGACGTCTATTCACAATCCCGACAGTTCGGTAACGCTTGTGTGTGACTTACAGCACAACAAGCGTGATCTCGCTGTAAATGATAGCACAGCGTGATCTCGATGTGCTGTGCTGTAAGTCCCACACAAACGTTACCTAAGTGTCGGGATTGTGAATAGACGTCCTGGTTTGAGGTGATGTCTATTCACTGTCAAGACACTTCGGTAACGTTAATGTGGGTGTAAGTGACAGCACACGCTGTGCTAATTACATGAATGGAGAGAAGTGTGTGACGCGGATTGGTCACTGATTGGTCAGCGTCATACACTCCTCTGTACAACGCCCACTTGGTCAAAAGTAAAACACGCCCAGTTGGGCATTAAGAAAGTCATCATAAAGCTAAAATCGCTAATAACGTGGTGAAAATAGATAGTTTTTCTAACTAAAAACCACTGCTGTTACCTACATGACAGTGCCTATCATATTATGTAGGAGATAGGGCACTTATAATGTGGTGACAGAGCCTCTTTAAATAATTTGTTGGGCCAATTGTAAATTTCATGTTTGCTACTTGCCGGTATTATACTGCATATGGTTTGCATACAAAATATTTAACATCGTGGTCAAGGCACTTTGCATGAAGAAAAATAAAATCACATAGACAAAAGGCCTCATTTATGAAAACTGTGTAACAGGAGAACCAGCTTTGTTGTCCATAGCAACCAATGACTGTGCAGCTTTCATTTTCCCAGAGCAGTTAAGAAAATGAAAGCCAAGTTCTAATTGGTTGATATGGGCAACAAGGCCAGGTTTTCTATTAGACAGTTTTCATAAATGAGGCCCAATGTTTTTATAGCAGAGCGCATACCATATATAATATGTTAACACGGATTTCTGCCGCAAATCTTGTAAAAAATACCGGCAGATTTGCCATAGGCAAATCTGGTGTAGATTTTCAGAAAATTTATGGCAGAAATCTGCAGCAGGTACTCAGATTTCTGCCACGGATTGGCCAGTGGATCCGCAGATGGGTTAGTCCTATTGTATTTAATGGAGCTAATTCGCTGCTTTTCAGCCGAGAATCCATCAAAATAATGAATTTATGAGCAGCGCGATCATTATTCTACGCTGATGTTTTCCTAAGGATGTGAATGGGGTGTAAAATACATTTCTAATATACTATATATGTTTCAATTCCTCAACATTTTCCAGCTCTGTTTGCTGTCAGTGATTAGAAACAGTCCTGAAAACACATTCAGACCTAATACTTCTTACAGCTACAATAATATATATCCATTCTAGATAATCCTCTGTGATACCTTGATTTGCAGGAATCAATCAGGATGGGAGAGATTTCTTGTGCTAATGATGTAATGTTCTTTTACAGCCACATACAAGCCTGAGATTATTATGTGAAATGGCAAACATTGGCCAACAATAGACTCAGAAGTAGTGGAGTCATGTTCTCGGCCGTCATAATTCACTATCAGATACCAGGAACATTACACCTCCTAAATTGTGAAGTGTGAATTTTAGTAAAGAAGAAATAAAGTCAGGTATATATTTTTTAATAACACCACAGGCATAGCTGGTGGGAGGGGGGGGTCGGTTCAGGCAGGGCATGTCACCCAGATACTGGGTGGCTATGTTTAGATAAAGGGCTAGGGCAACTAGCTCTATGACGCTGTCCAATATTGTCGGCGACTTTGGCTGCGACACAGGTCGCACGTCCAAAGATCGCTGTATACATCGTAGTAATGTAAGTGAATGTGGACGCATTGAGACCCGCAGGTTACCACAATCCAAACTTTTTGGATTTCTTGTGACTGCCAAATTGTAGTTGCGGCAACTAAGGGATCGCAACGCGGCCACATTCACTTACATTACTGCGATGTACTGTACACATCGATCTTTGGACGTACGACCTTTGTCACAGCCAAAGTTGCCGTGTAGCCCTAGCCTAAGAGGCTATCATATATGCTGAATAACTGGCAGCCCCACAAAAGGTGAACAGTGCGGTCACACATGTGCGGTGTACATACCTCTGCTAGCTTGGTTTCACATAATGTGTTAGAACAGGTTTATATCCTAGAGCCAGTGAGAGAAATAGCATCCTCAAGTCAAGCAAATGTCAATATCACACAGAGCTTTATAAAGTATTAATTTGGCATGAACAGCAGCTGAAACGTACCGGACTATCAAATATTCTGAACTATCGGACAGTAATCACATTTGTAATAAGAGGGGTCTCCTTATTGGTTATTGCTGCTCAGTCTCCTGCAGGGGCGTAGCTATAGGGGTGCAGAAGTAACTGCCGCACCCAGGTCCTGGTGCCTGAGAGGGTCCAAAGGCCCCTCTGCCACATGAGAATTATATAAATGGCACATAGTAGATGGGGGGGCCGTTACAGATTTTGCATTAGAGCCCAGGAGCTTCATATTATGTCTCTTAAGGGATTCCAAAGTATTTTTCAGGTCTATGGAAACCACGGCTGGACTATGGATTCTGGATTAAAAGTACTCCAATTTATTAGGGAATTGGCAGCTATATAACGCTTTAAAAAAAACTTTAAAGTAGGAGCTTTAATTTAAGGTTTCAAAGCAGATCTAACATTGAAAACACCAACATTATGCTTGTGTATAGGTTTGACAATATTTTTGTTCAGGGTGGAACACTGGGTGGGGACGTGTGATTCACACCTGAACGCTGGACCTGGTCAAAGTGCCATTCAAATCCATATTTATCGTAGCCCTGTTTTATCTACAGGTGTGTTTCCTAAATAAACAGGGAGAGGTGGAAATATTACAGGACAGCCAGGTCTCCTTAACTGAATTCAGGTACACAAAGGCACCAGCTTAAAACTATTACTATTAGAATATAAACGGGGTGGTCGTCACATCACAGACAGCTTCTGAGACCCCCAGTCAACAGCTGAATTAACAGAGGGAAGTTGTCGGCTTCTTATTTCCCCTGCAGCAGCCGCTATTGCGTTAATGTGGTGTTACATGCGGCCATTCTCCACTCTGACTTACAGAGGGGCGGTCCTGAATGTAGGACCACCCTCGAGGATGTCGTATGGTCCTGATGGGACAACCCCCGAAGTATAGATTTCTCATAAGTAGATGACGTGCATCTGAAAACACTGTGGCCAATGCACTATTGTGGAACATTTATGTATACTATCACAGAGACATAGTCTGGCACAATGGAAGAATATTTAATTTTTAGGACCCATTTTAAGTTGAGTTTGAGCTTGGTCCAGATTCAGCAGCTGTAGTCTATTCAATACAAGCAAGCAGAGACCTGATAACCTGGGGCAACCTATTTACTATGGGCGACACAACCAGTTTTCATTTGCACTTGCACTTGTCCTCAACTTCCTTGTTACTGTTTTACAATAGTCTGTGTCTCATTTAGTGAACCAGACCCCTTCATTAGACCCCAAAATTAATTCAGACCCCAGACAATACATGGTCCACTATGAAGCAAGGCGAGTGTAGTGTTTTTGTTTTTTAATTTTAAACCTATTTTAAACTATCTAGACTATCAGATTTTGCTGCAGATCTGCAGGTTTTCTGCTGTAACATATCCTCAACAATAGAATTTGCGTGTGGATTTCTTCTTTCCCATTAAATTCAATGAGAAAAATCTGCATTAAATCTGTGCACTTAAAAATCTGCACCGCAGGTTAGTTTCTGCTTTGAATATTTGTTTAAATCTTATCCACTTTGCTGCTACTGTTTTCCACTGCGGAATTTCCGTCTGCAAATCCGGAAGGAAAATCTGCTGCAAAATCCAGTACATGTTAACCTAGTCTAAAATGTAACATTTGGAAATTTTCAATGATGGAATTTTCTAATATTTTAGCCAAAATATTCCAAGCCTGGTCTAAACAAAATCGCCAAGACGACTGGATAATTGGTCCTGGTAAATGGACCTTCCTACTAGCTCCATGTGCCTTTGCCAGGCAGGAGCGAAGACCCACTGGATCAGATCCAGCAGGCAAGAGAAGTATAAAGGTTTCCAATAAACCTCTCCTCATTGTTGGATCCAATCTGGGCGTTGGAAAAAACAAAACTGGACATCAAGTATGATGCACCCGAGCTGGACGATAGCTATGGACTTGTTTAGTGTTCTAGTTATATTTTCTTTATGTAACAACACAGTACTATAGATAGAATGAAGTTACCTTGTAAAACATGGTAGCGCTGGTCTATGGCGAGCTGATCCTCGGCTGTGGACAACGAGGATCCACTGTCCGATGACATGTTGTAGACCTCATAGGTGTGGAGACCAGATGAGTCTGTAATAGAGACAAATGTACTGCTCAGCTTCACATTCACTGCATAATGCAAAACGTAAAAGAAAAAAAAAAGTGCATTATCAGCATCAAGAACGACAGATCTCCACCCTTTCTGCCCTTTGGCTGTTGTAAATGTCTAGATAAATATTCTCATGTATAAAACGAGAGCAAATAACAAGAGAGAACATTCATGATCATAGCAAGCACAGGTCGCAGATTTGACGTAAATCTCAGCTTTTGCATTGCAACTCTGCGCTGAAAATCTGCGATGTGTGAACTCAGCCTTACATGTCTAATCTCAGTTTGCAAGTCGAGGTGACAAAATAAAATGTATTTTATAGTTACTATAGATATTAGCTCTGTTAGGAGGGAATTATGTTTTCTTCTGCCTCGCTACCTCGAGATCATGATAACCTCATCACCTGCATGCATTGATGTGGTGTCATTGATATGTACTTATACTCGTTTTGCTAAATGAACAGGATCCAGCAAAGGGTGTATTTAGTTATACAGCGGATAGGTTACATAATACAGGCCCGAGCAGGTGGTGAAGGTTTTATAACCCTGAGGAAGCCGTACAGAAGAACCTGCAAGATCTCTGCATCGTGGTTCCCTAGGTAAGAAATATTAGGGGTGTTTCGGACATGGACCCTAAGGGTATGTGCACACGAGAAGTGGCTTTTACGTGTGAAAAGACAGACTGTTTTCAGGAGAAAACAGCTGCCTCGTTTCAGACGTAAATGCTCCTCTTCGCATTATGCGAGGCGTCTTTGACGCCTGTAATCTTGAGCTGCTCTTCATTGACTTCAATGAAGAACGGCTCAATTTACGTTGCAAAGAAGTGTCCTGCATATAATGTATATAAGTGCCCCGCATATAATGTATATAAGTGTCCCGCATATAATGTATATAAGTGTCCCGCATATAATGTATATAAGTGTCCCGCATATAATGTATATAAGTGTCCCGCATATAATGTATATAAGTGTCCCGCATATAATGTATATAAGTGTCCCGCATATAATGTATATAAGTGTCCCGCATATAATGTATATAAGTGTCCCGCATATAATGTATATAAGTGTCCCGCATATAATGTATATAAGTGTCCCGCATATAATGTATATAAGTGTCCCGCATATAATGTATATAAGTGTCCCGCATATAATGTATATAAGTGTCCCGCATATAATGTATATAAGTGTCCCGCATATAATGTATATAAGTGTCCCGCATATAATGTATATAAGTGTCCAGCATATAATGTATATAAGTGTCCCGCATATAATGTATATAAGTGTCCCGCATATAATGTATATAAGTGTCCCGCATATAATGTATATAAGTGTCCCGCATATAATGTATATAAGTGTCCCGCATATAATGTATATAAGTGTCCAGCATATAATGTATATAAGTGTCCCGCATATAATGTATATAAGTGTCCCGCATATAATGTATATAAGTGTCCCGCATATAATGTATATAAGTGTCCCGCATATAATGTATATAAGTGTCCCGCATATAATGTATATAAGTGTCCCGCATATAATGTATATAAGTGTCCCGCATATAATGTATATAAGTGTCCCGCATATAATGTATATAAGTGTCCCGCATATAATGTATATAAGTGTCCCGCATATAATGTATATAAGTGTCCCGCATATAATGTATATAAGTGTCCTGCATATAATGTATATAAGTGTCCCGCATATAATGTATATAAGTGTCCTGCATATAATGTATATAAGTGTCCCGCATATAATGTATATAAGTGTCCTGCATATAATGTATATAAGTGTCCCGCATATAATGTATATAAGTGTCCCGCATATAATGTATATAAGTGTCCCGCATATAATGTATATAAGTGTCCCGCATATAATGTATATAAGTGTCCCGCATATAATGTATATAAGTGTCCCGCATATAATGTATATAAGTGTCCCGCATATAATGTATATAAGTGTCCCGCATATAATGTATATAAGTGTCCCGCATATAATGTATATAAGTGTCCCGCATATAATGTATATAAGTGTCCCGCATATAATGTATATAAGTGTCCCGCATATAATGTATATAATTGTCCTGCATATAATGTATATAATTGTCCTGCATATAATGTATATAAGTGTCCTGCATATAATGTATATAAGTGTCCTGCATATAATGTATATAAGTGTCCCGCATATAATGTATATAAGTGTCCCGCATATAATGTATATAATTGTCCTGCATATAATGTATATAAGTGTCCTGCATATAATGTATATAAGTGTCCCGCATATAATGTATATAAGTGTCCTGCATATAATGTATATAAGTGTCCTGCATATAATGTATATAAGTGTCCCGCATATAATGTATATAAGTGTCCTGCATATAATGTATATAAGTGTCCCGCATATAATGTATATAATTGTCCTGCATATAATGTATATAAGTGTCCTGCATATAATGTATATAAGTGTCCCGCATATAATGTATATAAGTGTCCAGCATATAATGTATATAAGTGTCCTGCATATAATGTATATAAGTGTCCTGCATATAATGTATATAAGTGTCCTGCATATAATGTATATAAGTGTCCTGCACTTCTTTGCCGAGGCAGTCATTTTACACGTCGTCGTTTGACAGCTGTCAAACGACGACACGTAAATGACAGGTCTTCTGCACAGTACGTCGGCAAACCCATTCAAATGAATGGGCAGATGTTTGCCGACGTATTGTAGCCCTATTTTCAGACGTAAAACGAGGCATAATACGCCTCGTTTACGTCTGAAAATAGGTCGTGTGAACCCAGCCTAACCCCGGCAAAACCTGAATTTTTATCCCACAATGCCCCATTTAACCACAGTGCTAGTCACAATGCCCCCAAGTTGCCCCAGAGTCAGCTATACAGCCCCCTGAGATAGAACTAGTCCCCCAATACCAAACAAAATGCTCACATTTACATTTAGGCCTCCTACACAATTTCCACACGTTTTCTGCTAATTTTTTCCGCAGTGGGTGGATGAGACTGTAATATGCTGCAGAATGTCCGCACAGATATTCTAATCATAAATTCTGCAGCATTTCTGTTTGATGTGCAGGAGGCCTAACAGTCACTGTGCCCCCAGTCATTATAAGGCCCTGTTCACATCACGCTGTTGCTCTCTGCTTGATATGTATGCAGAGAAAAGCTCCTGATGTACACCTACGACAGAGGGCTGCGCCTGCGACATGTCCGACTGTATAGGCCAGGAGTGGGAACCTTTTTTCTGCCGAGGGCCATTTGGATATTTATAACATCATTCACGGGCCATACAAAATTATCAACTTAATAATTAGCCTGCTATGTATGGTCAAACATGTAATGAACTCACCCCTAATGTGACGGCTGAAACGGCTTCTCTTTGGTGCGGCGTGTGATGTTCGCCGGTATTGATGATGTTGCTACTGTGTCGGTCAGTCTGGAGCGCAGTCATCTCTTTGGTAAGTTTTGAAAAGAACTCGCAGCAGTAAGGCTACATTCACACCAGCGTTGTTGCGTTATGCATCAGTGTGCTTTGCGAGTGGCATACGTTTTTCATGCACTCGCAAAGCACATCTATTTATTTTTTTCAATCGAATTGAGGCGCAAATCACGCACCACACCCGGATGTGCGCGGTGCGTGGTTTTCACGCACCCATTGAATTCGATGGGCACGTAGGTGCGTGAAAACTCAAGCATGTGTGAACGGCCCCAAAGAAATCAATGGGTCCATGTGCTGTGCGTGATTTCCATGCGTATTCACGCTCGTGTGAATGGGCTCTAAGTTGTTCCAACTTACATAAAAAGGGGTTTTCCTATCAGGGACATTTATGACATATCCACTGAATAGGTCATAAAAACAGATGCAGGTCCCACCTCTGGGACCCGCACCTATCTCTAGAACGGGGCCCTCTAAACCCCATTTTACAACTCTGTGTTCCTCCTGATTTCTGACCATGATGAAGAAAACAGCGTGGCTCGCTGAGCTGCGCGGTTTCCGTAACTCCCATAATAGTGAATGGCAGTTACAGAAGAAGCGCAGCATGCGAGTTACGCTGTTTGCGTAACTACTATTCATATCTATGAGACTTACGGAAACAGCGAGCTACGCTTTCTCCATTTTTGCGGTCAGAAATCACAAGCTTCAGTGCAGCACAAAGAGGTAGAACAGTGTTTAGGGGCCCCATTCTAGAGATAGATCTAGGACCCATAGGTGGGACCCGCATCTAAAGGACATTTATAACATATCCTTTGGATATATCATAAATGTACTTGATGAAAAAAAAAACTTTAAGTCACTTGGACCTCACTTTGAGTAAGTAGGGGGCGCAGACGGAGCCAAGGAGGGAATGACACGGTGGCAGCGGTGGTCAGATTGAGGTCAGGGCGTGCTGTGACAGGAGTGGACCAGTCCAGTCACCTGACCTCACAACACTGACGTGAGCTCCAATGACGGGACTGTGCCGGCCCTGAGTGGACCATTCCGTCACATGACCTCACGTCACTGATTCGGGTCAGGTGACCGGACTGATCCACTCCTGTGCTGGCACACACCGACCTCACTCAAATCGCCGTTGACGGAGCCAAGTAACGAATGACGCTGCAGCAGCACGGTCTGATTGAGGCCAGGCCGGACCAAATGATGCCGCGGGCCTAATACGGATGTTCCCCACTCCTGGTATAGACAAACAGTGGTATACGTCGCCCATTGGGTTCCATTGTAAAAACTTATATCGCGCAGTAGATTTCTTTTGACTGTGTACAGTTGTGTGAAATAGCGTAATCTACTACGCTGATTTATACTTTTTTGTGTGTCGTATACCAACCAGACCGAGGCCAAAAGGACACTCTTTTGGCCTTCGTCGGGTGAATGGAGCTCTATGGGTATGCTGAGCGTATATGTCAGTAGCTTCTCCAGGCGTACACGCTAAGCGTAGATCACAAGTGATCTGTACAGGGCCTAACACCCTTTCAAACTCCTGCCACAAGGAGAAAAGTTACAAGCATGCTCCTGCACTATTGTAACGTTAGGTTCTTATGCGGCTCTGTACAGGACAACATCTTCCCAGATGAAGCAATCTGTGATAGAGCACCTCTGCCGGGACAGAAGCATTCTGTCCTGGGGCGGCAAAAGGGTCCCAATAATTCTGTACATTTGGGATAGCATGCCGCACCTCAATAGGAACCGAGGAGCGCTTCACAGGAGAGGCCCACCTTATAGTTAGAGGAGCACTGTTCAAAACCACAAAGGGTTAAAATAAGATTTTCAATATTGATCGTCTTAAGCCTGATTTCTGCTGGCATTGCAGTTTTAATCCCATCAGCTTAAAGGATTTTTAAAGGTCTAAACCCAGGTTGCAGTGCTCGGAAACACTCACACCTACAAATCAGGAGCTCCGTTCTGCTTATTAGCTGATTTGTATTCAACGCTACCAGAGCTTTTTGACCAGGTGTACAGTATACTAAAGCCCTATAAGCAGGCACCAGCAGTAGGTGGCTGTCCTAGAATATTTCTCTGAATGGTCACCTAATAGAGCTCTAAGGATTTACTACAAAAAATTATGCTTCGCTTTGCCCGCAGGATATGTTGCCATAAAGACAAGTAAAAACTGACCAGCTTGGGAGACATAACTAGTTAATCAAGATAGGATTCCATCTGAGCGTGCATGTGTTCAATGGGGAGAAGGTAATAAGCCGCGGAAAGACTCCTCTGGCAGTGGCTTATGTGCCCTGGGAACAAAGGATCGAGAATGTTGAAAACCAACATGCATGATCTTTATCTTCCCCGACGTCTGCTGTCGGGGGCGAGTCGGGACACCCCATACAGATTAGTCAGATGGTCCCGCTGAAATCGACTGATTCAGCCGACTTTCATCCAATGTGTTTGGGCACCTTTAGATACAGGGCTAGTAATGCTCACAATGCAAACTGACCAAATGGTACAGTGTAGGATGGGGTACAGCACTTAATGGGGTTGTCTGGTGTGAAAACCCATTTTCAAATACCTTATTATCGAATTTTAGTAAATAAGGAGGGTCCCGCATTCAGGACTCTCACCTATGTCGCTAAAGCAGACAGGGGCTGCAAAGAGCATCTCTCTCGCTCTCTCTCTATGGAGGATCCAGCACATCTATAGATTACATGGACAGGCCATACATAGATTTAAATGTAATGCATCATTTTGCCTGTAGTGGCGCTGTAGGAAAATTTAGCACTTGCTGCAGGGTTCTCCCACTGATTACAGCTGATTTCTGGGGGGTTCCAGCAGCAGGATACTCTGTAATAAATGTATCATTGTTAGACCTCTCTAACAAAACTGAATTTGAATAGTCCAAAGTGGACAACCCCTTTAAGGTCTGTAATGGAGCTCCATACAGTTGTTTTTTACTTCTGAGTATTATGTATATAGCTATTAGGAGTCATTTACAGGATACCAAGAGGAGCTTTTTGTTATAAAACATAGGAAGGGATGAGGCCTTTGCTTTAATTTGGATGCAATATATTGTGAAATTAGGGATATGGGATTAAACATTTTGCATGTGTTCACAGTCAATCATTTCCTTCTGTCTACAAGATGTTATTTCTCGACTTGGCAAACAAGGACTCTCCTTCACCTTGAGGCTTTTCCCTCAAGTCTTTTATCCACTAAGTGTCAATGACAGAACTTCTCTACAATGACGTGCACATCACCACTAATAATGACCTCATTCTCCTCTTTACTGTTCCTTTTTCACAGTCAAATCCACCCACTCCTTGTAAAAGGAGGAAATAAAAACACATGTAAACACTGGAAGACTTCAGAAGACCAGACTAAAGTGTAACGCTGGGTTCACACGAGCATGTTACGTCCGTAAAAGGACGGAACGTATTTCGGCCGCAAGTCCCGGACCAAACACAGTGCAGGGAGCCGGGCTCCTAGCATCATAGTTATGTACGACGCTAGGAGTCCCTGCCTCGCTGCCGAACAACTGTCCCGTACTGTAGTCATGTTTCCAGTACGGGACAGTAGTTCCACGGAGAGGCAGGGACTCCTAGCGTCGTACATAACTATGATGCTAGGAGCCCGGCTCCCTGCAGTGTGCTCGGTCCGGGACTTGCGGCCGAAATACGTTCCGTCCTTTACGGACGTAACATGCTCGTGTGAACCCAGCCTATAACTAACCATTGCTTAGATTACAATCCATCCATAAATGGAATAAAGTCTATCAGAAAACAAGCACAGAATGGGGTTAGATATGCAACACATATCAGGAGATGATAATTTGATGACATTTTCATAACTAGATTGTCCACTTGCGACATTCCTTTTTTGTTTTAAAGATCCCCCAATGATTAGCTGATCACAGGGTCTCCCGCTGCTGGGACCCCCAGTAATCAGCTGTAATCTGTGGAGGAATCTGACAGTAAAGGCCCTTTCACACCGGTCAAACGAGCGTTCACAGAACGCTCGTTCACGTTAATTGCCCTGTGTAAACAGGGCAACGATCAGCCGATGAACAAGCAAATGCCCTTTCATCGGCTGATTGTATGGTTTTAAATGCCTAAACTATTATCGTCGTTGGCAGCACATCTCCCTCTGTAAACAGGTAGGCGCGCTGCCGACATGATGGATATGTACGGGGACGAGGGATAGGAGTTACGACCAGTCGTCCCCATACTAGCTCCTTGTGAAAGGAGCAAACGAGCGCAAATCAACGAGTTGCCTCATTGATCAGTGCTCGTTTAAACAGCCCATGTCGGGCCATGTACTATCACCTTAAGTGTTGAATTCCCCTACAGCACCACCACAGGAGAAATGAAGCATTACAATGGGCTGTCAGTGCTATGAAGGGCCATGGAAGGTCCTCCAGAGCAAGAGTAGTTCTGTATTCTGCTCTGGCTAACAGATGAAGGTCCTGATCGGGGGACCCTCCTGCTATTAACTCAGAGCTCCCTGATAGTGTATTGGAAAATCGGTTTACTAAACCAAACGATCCCTTTAAATAAAAAATGTATTTGTATATCATCACTTCCATAACAATTCACGAAAAAGTTCGTTATTCTTTATTCTTAGAAGGTGAATACATACAAAATACTTAAGGGGGATTTATCAAATGTTCTACGCCAGTTTTCTGACATAGACAAGTCGCAAATGGACCAGAAGTTGCAAAAGACGTTTAAGCCGCCAACGAAATTTAAGCAGGGGCTAAGCAGGGGCAACGAAACTTAGGCGGGGCTAAGCAGAAGGGGGGGCACCCCCGGCCCAACACATTTACTATCATTTCTAACAAAATTATAGGGAAAATCTAAGTAGATTTAACTTTCTGGCGAATGGACAGCAGAAGGCAGCATGGTCTCTTTATCAATTTTCCGCAACTATTTTCCTGCAGGCTTCATACTAAGACTGGGCTACTTGGTTCTGTAAGGTTGTATATGTGCCATACACCAGCGGCTCTAGATGCACAGTGACCCACTTTGCTAAATTAAAGAATTAAGCATCGACGATAAAAGGGAGGATGTGATAAGACAACACTGTCCTTTACAGATTTCAGTGAAGGGAAGGCTTCTTCGCTCTTTTCATCTAACCACACCATAATCTAAAGCTATACTGGTCAGGAATATACACCAATACTTGTAACACCAATGTTCACAACTACTATAGTACTATTGCATGAGCACCTCCAGATCTAAAGAAAGAGGTTAACCGTCAAGTTGTAGTAAATTTTGGAGGATAACCCCCATCTAGCACTTCTAAAAGTCTGTTTTTAGGCTTCCTAAAAAGAAACAAATATGTTTACATGTTTTAGTGCATGTTAATGGGGCATCGTCTGTAGAACTAAACCGCACGTCACTGTCACTTTTTCATTTTATTGGAGTGAGTCACCTGGGTGTCTCTCAGGAGCGAAATCTAAAAAAAAAATCTATTTTCATGTGTCAGCCAACAGGTTTCTACAGCAACTGTCCACACCATAAAAAAAGTAATATTTGCTTTGCACTGCCGACAAATTTCTAGAAATGACAATTATATAATGCCTGTTATGTCAAAGAACTCTCCAACTACTTATGTTATTGTAACTTATTATTATTATTATTATCCACCATACACAAAAGTAGCAAAATGTTGCAGAAACAATGTAACCAAAGCCAGATAATAGGGAGAGCAAACACCACCCGGGGGCCTTAGGCGGGCCGTCCCCACTCCCTACCCTACTGTAGTTTGGTAGAATGTGTGCCGGCCCCAGGAGCTGAGAATCACCTTAGACCTCAATCCAATTAAAAATACAAAAAAATTCCAACTGTAAGCCACATGCAATAATAAATATAAGTTGCAAAACTGTTGATGTTATAATATTTAGTTTGCATTTTGGGAATATGTATTCAGCTCAGCCACTTTAAAGGGATTTTCCAGCCAATAAAATTAAAGGCCTATCCTCAGGATAGGCCATCAATAGCTGATGGGTCGGGTTTCGACTCCCGTGACCCCCGCCGATCAGCTGTTTCGAAAGGGGTGCAGCGCTCGTATGAGCGCTGCTTCCCCTTCATTTCTCCTTGCTCACTGTGAATGTTTGACACACATTTAGCGGCGATTCACAGGTATTGCAGCCTTTTCACTCATTGAAGTGAAAGGGAGAAAAGGCTGCAATACATGTGAAAAGCCGCTAAATGTGTGTCAAACATACGAGCGCTGCACCCCTTTCGAAACAGCTGATCGGCGGGGGTCACGGGAGTCGAAACCCGACCCATCAGCTGCGGCCCATCCAGATCTGGTAGCAACTCTCCTCTTCAATACGGCTGGAAGCGTCTGGTTGCCAGGACGACCGGTACCCGCTGAGGACGTCAGGAATGGCGGCCTATTTAAAGTGGAATACTCCTGCCATGCCTTGCCTGCAGATCAAGGTACAGTACATCGTTTGTTTGGCTATTGTTCCTATTGGACTCGGTTCCTGACCTTATCCTCATTCCTGGATTACGCTTCCGTTTCACTCTTTAAATTTGTTGCTTGGTTCCTGTGGTTCTACTCCTGGCCTGAATCCTAACTACAGTTCTGTCACCCTCCGGCTTGCTACATCCAGACTACTATCCCGTTTACGATCCCAGCTACGTTTCTGACGTTGCTACAGCACAACTGCCACCAACCAGTGACGATACTGGGGACTGCGACCTGGGAATCCAACTGAGCACGTCCCAACCTCCTTGTGGAGGTTAAAGGGCTTATGTGGGGACCAAAAATTATTAGCAGTGTACTTCCTGCAGTATGTGGGTACACTCGCTAATATACATTCCGGTCACGCTGATTCTGAGATTTTTAAAGCGCTGCCGGGGGACCGGAAGTCTAGTTGCACAACCTTCTTTGATGATGATACAACTCTTTGTCATGTGACCGGCCCCGCTGTACTCTATGTAATCGATGTACTACTGCTACTTCTTGTACATAGACTACAGCGGGGCCGGTCACATGACGAAGAGTCATATCGTCATCAAAGAAGGCTGTGCAACTAGACTTCCGGTCCCCCATCAGCTCTATAAATATCTATGAAAATCTCAAAATTAGCGCGACGGGCGACTGGAATGTATATTAGCGAGTGTACTCACATACTGCAGTGACTACACTGCTAATAATATTTGGTCCCCACATAACCCCTTTAAGGGTGAGGAACAGCGAGTTTCCTTCAACTCCGCACCCAGTCTACCCAGCACCAAAGCATTTTTGCATCTCTATGATATTTATAAAAAGAAAACCTACAAAAAGCTGGTTCTGAAATCCTCAGCACGTGTTATATGCAAGGAGATGATTCCTGTTATGACATGCCCCAGTCACATGGTTCATTGTGAAGATTTTCCAAATGAATTTATCTTTATTATTTTTGAATAATGAGAAAGACAGGGCAGGATTAAGGGTATGTGCACATGATGAGAGGCTTTTACGTCTGAAAAGACAGACAGTTATCATGAGAAAACAGCTCCCTCGTTTCAGACGTAAAAGCTCCTCCTCGCATTATGCGAGGCGTCTGCGACGCTCGTAAATCTTGAGCTGCTCTTCATTGACTTCAATGAAGAACGGCTCAAATTACGTTGCAAAGAAGTGTCCTGCACTTCTTTGCCGAGGCAGTCAATTTACGCGTCGTCGTTTGACAGCTGTCAAACGACGACGCGTAAATGACAGGTCGTCTGCACAGTAAGTCGGCAAACCCATTCAAATGAACGGGCAGATGTTTGCCGACGTATTATAGCCCTATTTTCAGGCGTAAATCGAGGCATAATACGCCTCCTTTACGCCTGAAAATAGGTTGTGTGAACCCAGCCTTAGGGTATGTTCACACACACTAATTACGGACGTAAATCGGGCGTATTAACCCCCGAATTACGGCCGAAATTACGGCTTGAATGCGTTGACAAACATCTGCCCATTGAAAGCAATGGGCTGACGTTTGTCTGTTCACACGAGGCGTATATTTACGCGCCGCTGTCAAAAGACGGCGCGTAAATAGACGCCCGCGTCAAAGAAGTGACCTGTCACTTCTTGGGGCATAATTGGAGCCGTTATTCATTGACTTCAAAGAAAAGTAGCGCCAATTACGTCTGTAATGGACGCGGCGTTCAATTTCGGCCGTTACGGACGCTGCCGTGTGAACATACCCTAAGACAGCAGCCATTGCACACACATCCGCCCTGACAAAAAAGGTGGAAGAATCTAGAAATAGGTTAATGCAATAGAAGGTGTTAAAGAGTAAGGGTATGTTCACACGGCGGGGGTCCGTAACGGCTGAAATTACGGGGATGTTTCAGCCTGAAAACATCCCCGTAATTTCAGCCGTACCGGCATGTGCAGGCGCTTGAACGCCGCGTCAATTACGGCCGTAATTAGCGCTGCTATTCATTGGAGTCAATGAATAGCGGCTCCAATTACGGCCAAAGAAGTGACAGGTCACTTCTTCTACGCGGGCGTCTATTTACGCGCCGTCATTTGACAGCGGCGCGTAAATATACGTCTCGTGTGAACAGACAAACGTCTGCCCATTGCTTTCAATGGACAGATGTTTGTCAGCGCTATTAAGGCGCTATTTTCAGACGTAATTCGGGGCAAAAACGCCCGAATTACGTCCGTAAATAGGCCGTGTGAACATACCCTAACTGTACTTTCCAAAAATGTTTCGATATGTCAGAGACATTTCAGAAGTCTTGATCGGTGGGGTCCGGGTGCCCAGACCCCCATTGTCGCTGAGTGCCCTGCATCTTCCGCTGCAATCAGCACTCCTTGCCAGGCTGAAGTGTAAGATGTCTTCAGCCAAACGAGGAGCGTTTATCACAGCTGACGATGAAGGGCGTATCCGCCCTGTGCTCCGCAGAGAATTCCGCGCAAAAAAGCGCACCAAACTGTGGTGCAGTTTTTTCCCCGGAATTTCTGCTACGGAAAACTGCTGCATTAACCGGCCTGCTAGCAGGCCGGCCTCCTGGGATGACGTTTCATTGGATGACGCTTCATCCCATGTGGCAGCCTGTGATTGGCTGAAGCGTCATACCATGAGTCTGGCCCTCTGATGTCATACAGGATGGCCTCCTGGGATGATGTTTCATCCAATGTGACCACTGCTACAGCCTGTGATTGGCTGCATCGGTCACATGGGATGAAACGTCATCCCAGGAGGCTGTGCTGGAGGGAGGAACACAGACTCCTAGGTATGAGTTGTTGTTTTTTTTGTTGAGTTGCGTTGTTTACGGTGGGATCGCTGCGAACCCGCCGCAAAAAAACGCAACAACTGCTATTTGTTGCGGGATTTACCTCCCATTGAATTCAATGGGGAAATCCCACAACAAATAAGCAGCGTTTACCCAAATACAATTGACATTCTGAGGAATAAACTTTCGCAACGCACGTCAATTTCTGAGTGGTTTTTCCGCTCCGTATTTGCGCAGAGTGTGGATGAGATTTGTTTAATCTCATTCACTTTTCTTCTACTGTAATTGCTGCGTATTTTCCGCAACAAATTCAGTTGCGGGAAAAAACGCAGTATTTACGCAACGTGTGAACTGACCCTCATCACTCTTTAAGCAATTACTCGATATCTAAAAACCTGTCTACATAAAAACGACTGGGTCGTATTTACATTTCCTGATTCCCAGCACACCTTCTGCAATTGATATGTGCTGTATATTCTACTGAGGCAAGTGACAAACTGGAGAGGGAGGACACAATCAAAATTGTATCAGGTCCAATTCCATCCGCTTAACCACCCTCCCAAAGCAAAGAATACCATTAGGAAGATACTTAGGCTGGGTTCACACGACCTATTTTCAGACGTAAATGAGGTGTATTATGCCTCGTTTTACGTCTGAAAATAGGGCTACAATGCGTCGGCAAACATCTGCCCATTCATTTGAATGGGTTTGCCGACGTAGTGTGCCGATGACCTGTCATTTACGCGTCGTCGTTTGACAGCTGTCAAACGACGACGCGTAAAATGACTGCCTCGGCAAAGAAGTGCAGGACACTTATATACATTATATGCAGGACACTTCTTTGCAACGTAATTTGAGCCGTTCTTCATTGAAGTCAATGAAGAGCAGCTCAAGATTTACGAGCGTCACAGACGCCTCGCATAATGCGAGGAGGAGATTTTACGTCTGAAACGACGCAGCTGTTTTCTCCTGAAAACAGTCTGTCTTTTCAGACGTAAAATCCACTCATCGTGTGCACATACCCTTAGGGTATGTGCACACACACTAATTACGTCCGGAATTGACGGACGTATTTCGGCCGCAAGTCCCGGACCGAACACAGTGCAGGACAACTGTCACGTACTGAAAACATGATTACAGTACGGGACAGTTGTCCTGCAGAGAGGCAGGGACTCCTAGCATCGTACATAAGTATGATACTAGGAGCCCGGCTCCCTGCACTGTGTTCGGTCCGGTACTTGCGGCCGAAATACGTCCGTCAATTACGGACGTAATTAGTGTGTGTGCACATACCCTTACAGGGAAACCATACTCCTCAGCAGATCAGAAGCAGTTAGACTACATTCACACAACGCATATTTGTTTCAGATTTGAATGCAGATTTCTGAGACAAAGCCAGAAGTGGCTTCAAAAGGAATAGGAAATATAAAAAAAGAATTATGCTTCTCCTTCCTCCTGGATACACGTCTGGCTTTTGCTCAAAAATCTGCAACAAATTATGATGTGTGAACGTTACTTTCACTATTTGTGAAATCTGAATTTGGCGTTTGCAGGGGCACTTCAATGTCATGCCCTCCCATATCCCTCGCAACGATGTGGCATGCCCATATGGCAAACATGCCACAGGTGAATCTAGGGGGCGTTTCCCGAGCATGGGGGTGAAGCACTAGCGCCAGCACCAACAGTAAGGCCACGTTCAGACGTGGCGGAATTGCTGCTGAATTCTGCGGCGGACAGTCCGCAGTGGAATTCTGCAGCAGCTATTTTTTACATTTGTTTCTCTACATTTTTAGGAAACTTAGTTCAGACATTACGGAAAATAACTCTGCGGAAATTAGGCTGCGGTGCAGAATTTTCCCTCCGCATCATGCACATTATGTTGCGGAGAAGCAGCGGAATTTCACTGCGGATTTCAGCCTTTGCAATGCAAAAACTGAAATCTGTGGCAAGTCCGCTGTGATATCTGCAACTTCTCAGTTACCTGTCAAATCTGCAAATGTCGGTGCAGATTCGTTGCGTAATTCCCCCGAATCTGCACCAACATTTGCAGCGGAAAAATTCTGCCATGTCTGAATGTGGACTAAGGTCTCATTCACACAGTGCAGTTTTGATGCAGTTTTTAAATGCATTTACTGTAGCCAAACCCAGGAGTGGATATTAAAGAGAGGAGAAGTATAAAAATGGCTAAAAGGAGTTGTGAAATGTGCTAGATTTAATAATGCATGCACCATTTTTTTGGGGCAAAATATTGATATCAAGTACACCCGCCAAGAAGTGGCATAAGAAATTCGGAATTTTACAAAAATTTTGTGAGCACCACATATATTAGAATATATTATAAACTTATCTTAAAAGTAAAATAGAACATTGTGGATAGAGTGGTTTAGTAATGGCGTCCAAGCATGTGGTGGCATCGATCTAAACAGGGCCGGCATTACTGGCAGGGAGATGTTCAGTCCTGAAGACAATGGCAGTCAGCGCGAGCATGTGGAGGGCATGGGGCCACGCAATGTGGGACAGCTGGCCCGGCCTGAAAGGAAGTGTTTGTTCCTGCTGGTTGGCGCGCTAATAATTTAAATAGACGTCAATTGCCTGACTGTAGACATTTACTAAATGCAAGCCAGTCACACCCAAAAAAGCAAGACACTAAATCCCTCAGGAGAAATACCTTTTAAAAGCTCAGCGTCGGCTACTGCGGGGTCCAAGTAGATAGTGAAACAGATGCTCCTGATTAACCATTGCATGTGTCTAATTAATGATTGTGTTCATGTGTATACGAGTCTACCAACCTTGAAACATATATTTTCAAGCATGTTGCTGTGAATGCACTTTTAGGCTAGATTCACACGACCGTGTCCGATTTGCGACCGCAAAAAAAAATCTGTTTTTCCTGCGTTGCAGTTCCGTATGGCATCAGTGTGTGTCCCGTGAGGAATCCGTTTTTGATGACAGTGTTGGCGCCAATGGCGGATCATCATAGGGCGTTTTTGGCCCAAGGCCGCTCAAAGTACAATATAGTTTTTCACACTTCTACGTTTGCTACGTTCCTATGAATCTAGCCTTAGGACCCATGCACACGAACGTATTTTTGCGGCCGCAATTCACCCGCAAATCTGCGGGTGAATTGCAGCCCCATTCATTTAAATGGGCCCATGCACACGACCGTGCATTGCCCGGGAGCCTAGACCGCATAAAGATAGGACATGTCTTATTACGGCCGCATTTTGTGGTCCAGGCTCGTTGAAATGCATGTACACGGCAATAATTCACCCTGGGCCTCATTCACACGAGCATATTTTACATCCATGTTACGGACGTTAAAACAACGGCCGTCACACGGACCTATATAATTCAATGGGGTTATTCAAACATGCGTTGTTTTCCACTCAGCGTGTGTCCACTGTGTGAAACTTACTGCAGGTCCTATTTTTGTGCGTTTTTGCGCACCACGCAGCCCATTCAATGGGTACGTGAAAACTACGGACAGCACACGGACGTCATCCGTGTGCTGTCCGTGATTCACACACCAAGGTCCAATGTTTTAGGCTACATTCACACAAGCGTATCAGATGCACCCGCGTGAAAAACGCGCGTGAATCTGGTCCGTGTGCGCTGCGTTATGCATTAGTGTGCTTTGTATGTGGCACGCGTTATTCACGCACTCGCAAAGCACATCTTTTTTTGTTATTATTATTTTCAATTGAATTGATGCGCAAATCACACACCGCACACGGATGTGCATCCCTTCAATGGGCGTGTAGGTGCGTGAAAACGCACCAATATAGGACATGCAGTGAGTTTCACGCAACGGAGTCTCACTGTGTGAAAACTCCTGCATGTGTGAACGGCTCCATTGAAATCAATGGGTCCGTGTGCTGCTCGTGATTTCCATGCGTAGCACACGGACGTTATACACGCTCGTCTGAATGAGCCCTAAAGTATCAAATGGTGAATTATTTTTCATGACTAATCAGGTTACAAAACACATATGACCACATTATAAAGGATATTCCATACATTTCCGTACAATTTCACTTATGCCTTATTCAGATGAGAGTATAAATCGGCCGTGTGGCGGACGTTTTTTGTAATTCTATGGGGCTAGTCACATGCTTGTTGTTTTAACGGACTGTGTGAAGGGCCCATGAAAAAATAAGACACGTCCTATTCTTGTCCGTTTTCACGGATCCCTCAATAGACTCAAGCCTATAAGGGATCCATGAAAACGGTTCTCGCAGAGGTGCGAATCGGTTGTGAAAAATTGCATTTTTCACGGCCGATTTGACACACGCTCGTTTGAATAAGGCCTTAGGTTCTGTTCACATCTGCGTCATGGCTTTCCGTTGTTCTGCTCCGTTATAGGTGCAGAATAACAAAAAAAAACAGAGCCACCTTATCCGTCACATGATGTAAACCAACGGCGCCAGACAAAACCCATTGACTTTAATGCGTTTCCTCATGTACACAAGTATATTACAGCTCTTTACAATTTACAAGTTGGATAGAGCTGTAATATGGCATCCCTATAGGGCCCTGCGGTACAAATGAATTTGGACACCATATTATCCCGTAGAAACAATGCGTCTAGGGAAGTTCATTTCCATATTACAGCAGCGTATATCTCTGTAACATATATACCTTTGAGAACATAGCTTTGCCGGATGCACCAGGCCTGACATAGATGCCACTATTATCATCATGAAGACTTATTGGTTGTTTTGCACGTACAATTGTTGCTTTTATGGTCACTTATACAGTGAGCGTCACAACTTTGTAAAATTGGTAACATTCAAAAGTTGCTTATAACACTCCACACTGCTCTGAACGTCTATCCCAAATCTATTGCCGCTCACTTTATTCCATCCGTAATGGGCTTGACATTTACACAGGAACATATGCCATAAAACATCATTTATATCATTTTTCCATTCTATTTTACCAGTAAATAATGACATTTTCATTTCCCTATTATAAAAGTCACGGTGCTAACAGCGGATTGGCTGATTGCCTTATTAGGGCGGATTTACACGAGCATGTGCGTTTTGCGCACGCAAAAACCGCGGCGTTTTGCGTGCGCAAGAGGCACTTGACAGTTCCGTGTGTCATGTTCATATGGTGCGCGGCTGCGTGCTTTTCACGCAGCCGCCATCATTATGACACTCCGTTTGGATGTTTGTAAACAGAAAAGCACGTGGTGCTTTTCTGTTTACATTCATTCTTTTACTGCTGTTGCGCAAATAACGCGCGTCCCACGAAAGTGCTTCCATGTGGCGCGCATGATTTCCACGCACCCATTGACTTCAATGGGTGCGTGATGCGCGATAAAAGCCGAAATATAAAACATGCCGTGAGTTTTACGCAGCGGATTCACGCTGCGCAAAAACCACGGACAGTCTGCACTGCCCCATTGACTTGTATAGGTCCGTGCGACCTGCGAGAAAATCACGCGGGTTGCACGGACGTAAATCACGTTCATGTAAATCCGCCCTTAAATATATTGTCTATACAACCCAGCTTTATATGCAGGATTTTCTGCGCCTCGTTAGTGGTTATAGCGGAACACAGTGTTTTTTTTGTCATGTTTCAGTAATACATTGGTGTAAGATTGTGCCAGGGGTAAACTGGGCAGCTGCAAAGGGTTTGGTTCACAGACAGCTGCAACAGATTTCGGATGCCAAACTAACCCTATTAGTCAGAACTGGGCAGTGAACAGATGCATTGTACACAACACGACATTTTTCTTCCTACACATTAAAGCAAAGTTTTATATAAGTTTTTTTAAATATAATTTTATATAGATTTTTTTTATATAGTTTTACATAAGTTTTGTAAATAACGGCACATTTAATATCACAAGTTTTCTGCATAAATTTGGATGGAGACATTCATGCAAATTTCAAGGCATAACTTTTCATATGTCATATCTACATGTCAGAAGTTAACATTAGGGATGGCCTATGCGATAGGACAGACACCAATCTACAACATAGATCTCACCATACACCATCGATTTAATGGCACCATATTGCAAATTATGTATCCAGGGGCAGCTGCACAAGAGCCCTGTAGGCATGGGGGCCACTATCCCTGTAAAAGAACTTAATAGTGCTTCCTTCTGTCTGCTCGATTGCATGTAGGGGTTTTGGAAGATTCCCTTGGCCCATAATTACTGGTAGGTTGCAACCCACCAGAGACATTTGCATATGGGTAAAGGATTTGAGAACCAAGACAAAGGAGGTCTATGATGATCACTTCACTGTTGATAAACTAGCGTTGTCCAAACAATGGGCCCACATAATGCTCTTGCACAGGGAACCTCCACTGTCTATTTCTACTCCTGGTTCTATGACACGTCAAAGATGCATTAAGGTTGTATTTCCCAATTAATGGAAACTTATGGCATTAAAAGAATCTATTCTTAGGAAGTGCAACATTGGTCCATTGGGCAGGTTGGCACGGTCATTCTGGCAGCATGTGATTTTCTTGCAGTAATGGGACAAGACGGGCATAATGCTTTTCACCCAACTAAGTTAGTCCAACATAGGACATTGTCAACGGACATTCAATACATTGGTAGGATCCTTCCATCAAGACCATGGAGTGGTCGTCGGTGAAAAAGGATCCTTTTTTTAAAACCAGATTGTAGGCCTTGTACACCCACTATCAGCCACACTGTTTTAGGTCTTACTCTCCAAATGGCCAGACCCAGTTTGATAGTCATACTCCAGGGACATACATAAAGGAGGGGGAGCCCCATAACAAAATAAAAATGGCCCCATCTTGTGGTGTTGGTATATACCAAAAAACACACACACACACACCCTTGTGGGAAAGGTTTTGGTTCTTCTCCCTATAGAGAGAAGGTGATATGATCCTTGTGTTGGTTCCCACTTTTCTTGCTTGGTAATGTTGCTATACCTCTATAGAGCGGTATCCTTGCAAAGGTTCACCCAGCCCATGGGCAAGGTTGGTAAACAATAGCTTGAGTTCTCCAGATCACAAACCCCATAGTAGCCACAGGCTCTTCCAAAGAGTCGGCCACTTGCCATGCTTTCCTAAATTACTAACATGTCTTCCAAAGTAACCAAGATGAAATTCAACAATAAAGTCTATGTGAGTGAACTCAGCTATTGATGTACTGTACACCATATCTTGGATTATTCCTGCATTCTCTTCATCATGCATGCTCCAGAGTAATACGGGCGCATACACTATAGTTTCAGTTTGTGGTTTCTGATATGTTGATTCCTACCAGCAGAATATGATACTGCCCTACGACCAGTGGCGTAACTACCGCCGTAGCAGCAGTAGCGGCTGCTACGGGGCCCGCGGCATGAGGGGGCCCGTGTCGCCCGCCAGCACGGGCCCCCACCATGGCCGGAGGCTCCGCTAGCAGCCGCTATGGCTGCTACAGCGGGACGCCACTGATCACTACGGCAGAGCGGGGAGGTATCTCCCCGCTCTGCCACTAACTGGTTCCCGACCGCTGGCTGTATTTTTACGGCCAGCGGTCAGGGACGGGTCCTTAAAACCCGAGCCATAGACTTTCTACGGCTCGGGTTTTAACTTGCTGCCCGCGCGATCGGGCAGCTGAATGTCGGGTCTCCGGCTGTCAGTGACTGCCGGGGACCCTGAGGAGAAGACAGAAGCAGCTTTCGCTGCTTCTGTCTTCTCTGATGACTTGTACACAGCGCTGAATGCGCGCTGTGTACAGGAATAGAGACAGCAGCAGCGGCGCCGTCTCTATTCCTCCCGGTGATCATGTGACTGGTCACATGATCACCGGGTACCGTTAGTGGCAGACTGTTGCTGGGTCTTACTAGACCCAGCACAGCCCTATTAGTGACAATCGTCACTATGAGAGGGCTGATTTCACCTGTAACTGGGGCTGCTGTGCAGCTCCAGTTACAGTGGAAAAACATGGTGTAAAAGAAAGAAAAAAAAATATATAAAGTTCCCCAAAGGTCTTTTTTGACCTTTGAGGAACAGACCATAGTAATAAAAAAATAATAAAGTGCAAAAAAAATGTAAATAATAAATACACATAAAATACCCACCCCAAAAAAAAAACGTTCCCTCCGCCAATCATTGTTGTAACGCTAGCACTGACCCAATTACGCTAATATAGACATGTAATATATAAAAATTTACGGTAGACAATGACGATCACAAATAAAAGGTCTATTTTAGGGTAAAACTATGTTATTACCAAAAACAAATAGCTCAAACGTAAAAAAGCTTATTTTTTTTACTATTATTTTGAAACTTTATGAATAAAAATTCTAAAATAGCAAAAAAGGTGTGTATAAAAACGATAAAAAAAGAAACCTGCATTGTCTACGGAAAAAAACGTCGTAAAAATCATGTCGTTAGCCCAACAAATAAAAACGTTATAGCCATTTAACTAACACGTGCTAAAAATGGCTAAACGGTGTCTGGTCCTGAAGGCGCAAAATAGAGCAAAAGACGTATCCCCCCCCCCTCTCCACAGGACATGTATCCCCTCTCCACAGGATCTCCACAGGACATGTATCCCCTCTCCACAGGACATGTATCCCCCTCTCCACAGGATCTCCACAGGACATGTATCCCCCTCTCCACAGGATCTCCACAGGACATGTATCCCCTCTCCACAGGACATGTATCCCCTCTCCACAGGATCTCCACAGGACATGTATCCCCTCTCCACAGGACATCCACAGGACAGGGGATACATGCGTGATCGTTGGAAGCGATAGGGAGAACGGGGGACTGAAAGTCCCCTGAAGTTCTCCATCACAAACCTCAGACTTCCGGGGTCTATGTCGGCTTCTCCGTAGAAATGAATGGAGCGCCGGTCGTGCTTGTGCGCATGCGTGACCAGCGCTCCTTTCATTTTTATTGAGCTGCGCAGACGCCGGAAGTCAGAGGTTAGTCATGGAGAAGTTCAGGGGACTTTCAGTCCCCCGTTCTCCCTATCGCTGACAGCGATCACTCATGTATCCCCTGTCCTGTGGAGATCCTGTGGAGAGGGGATACATGTATTTTGTAGGACACACTGTAGGTCACATTTTTGTTGGGAGGGGGGACGCTGTATGGCGTTCCCTACGGGGGGGGGGGGTGGCTGTATGGCGTTCCCTACAGGGGGGGTGGCTGTATGGCGTTCCCCACAGGGGGTGGCTGTATGGCGTTCCCTACAGGGGGGGTGGCTGTATGGCGTTCCCTACAGGGGGGGGGTGGCTGTATGGCGTTCCCTGCAGGGGGGGCTGTATGGTGTTCCCTACAGGGGGGCTGTATGGCGTCATCTACAGCGGGGGCTGTAAAAATGGCACTATCTACAAGGGGGGGGGTTGTGTGACACCCAGGGGAGGGGGGGCCCCAGTCAAAAGTTTGCTATGGGGCCCAGTCTTTCCTAGTTACGCCCCTGCCTACGACATACAGCCCTGTCTCAATTGCTCAATCACAGTAGTTTACAGTTCACTGTATCCTTCCAGACCAGACCTCTTGTGAAATTTTCTGTTTTGTGTTCTAGTCTTGCCAACTCCATCTCATGGCATTCTCTCACACCACTGCTTCACTAATAGGCTGTCCTTATTGGCATCATGTACAAGGTACATAGTACTACGATACAGCTGTATGCAATATGCACTTCGTGTGCTGCTGTATACGGTACTGTACTACGGAGGTATTCTCTCTTATAAGCGGTGCTTCTAGGGCTGAATACAGCATCCTATGGAACATGGCACAATATTTGGTTCTGACTAATTCTATATGCCTCCACATTAAAGCGCATACTGTGTTACAGCCCGTATGGACCCATAGTGCTATCTTGGTGCTGTATTACAGTTCCATAAATCCTGAAGCTTGTCCAGAGCTGTAATCTGACCGTATGCATGAAACCTTAGGCCAGGATCACACATGCAGCTTTGATCCAGTTTGTCGATCAGACCCAACGCCAGAAGTGGGCAGAGAACAGGTAGGAAAGTTAAAAAGAAGAGACCTATGCATCTCCTTTCTATTGTGTTCACTCCTCTGTTTGGCTCAAAAAACTAAGCCAAAAACTGCATCAAAACTGATCCTGGTCTAAAGGAGATTTTTAAATTTATTAATATTATGAATTATTCTGAATATTTATTTTAAAGCGACATTCATTCCAGGGCACTGAACATATGAAAAAGGGGTTTCAGAACATAACATGAGAGGATAAAAAAAAACCAAGAACAATAAACATGAGCTTAGTAAAAGACAGACTGGTACAGGGGGAGAGAGGACTTTTCTGAAGAGTTGAGTTTTCTGGTTGCTTTTGAAGGTTTGGATGGTGGGAGAGTCTGATGTGTTTGGGTAGAAAGTTCCAGAATATGGGGGATGTACGGGAGAAATCTTCGAGACTATGAGATGAGGAGCAGACAAAAGGAGAGCAGAGAAGAAGGTCTTGTGAGGACCGGAGATTATGTGTGGGGAGGTATTGGGAGATTAGTGGAGAGATGTATGGAGGGGACAGGTTGTGGGCAGCCTTGTATGTCATTGTTAATATTTCAAACTGAATTCGCTGAGTAATGGGTAGCCAGTGAAGGGATTGGCAGAGGGGAGCGGCAGAGGTGAAACGAGGGCAAAGGTAGATTAACTGAGCAGCAGAGTGAAGAGTGGATTGGGTGCAAGAGTGTTAGATGGTAGGCCACAGAGAAGGATGTTGTAGTGGTCTGGGCAGGAGATGATGAGGGCATGTGCTAGCCTTTTTGCTGACTCAATGTTGAGGAAGGCAAGGATTCTCTAAATGTTTTTGATATGGAGGTGGCAAAAGGACGGGTCAAGGGATGGCTTCTTAAGGATGTAATTAGCATGTTTAAATGTAGAAGAGACGTGATTTGGAGAGTAGGGTTGAAATCTTTTCATCTGTAATGGTGGTGGAGCAGGTTAGGGGGGCACTTAATAAAACATTTACCATTGCTTATTGCTTAATCCTATGTATTCTCATTTTGTGTATACCACCTTGTGCATAGATTACATACAAATATTAAGGACAGTACCTGAACATCCTACATGCATTCAGCTGAACAAATAAACAAGTGTATTAAAAGAAACTGAAGCTAAGAAGACCTGTCAGGAACTCTGTAGGCACGGCTTTCCCTTCCTGCCAAGTGTTGCCCATACTATATTAGTGATGGCACACAGCTAAATATTACTCTCTGCAAAACAAGCTGTGGTATAAAAAGTAACATCCTATATTCTAGACTGTAACCAACCAACACCATGTACATGAATCTTACAATCTTACGAAGTTACAAAATGAAGTGTTTTCCACATTCAGAAAAAACGGGACTGGTGGAGGTCTCTCCATGATACTCCTACAATCTTTACAGTATACTACGTTCATCTACTAGCCACAGTGGAAAGTGGTTTCGAGGAATGTCTCTTGTTCTGGATGATCCAGCATGTCTGTGCATTACATGGGCAGCCTATTAATTTGAATAGAAACCTGTAATACTTAATTTCACCTCTGATGGTACTGCAGAGAATTTGAATACTTGCTGCCCGGTTTCCCCACAGCGAGACCCTGTGATCAGCTTATTAACAAAAAAAAAAAGTGGATGTAAAAGAAGTAAACACGCCCAGATGTAACACACATAATACACGCCCAGTTGGACTTTTACTTTAAACACGCCCAGTTGGACTTTTGCAAGCCTCATTTGCATAAATACAAAAATGGTCATAACTTGGCCAAAAATGCTCGTTTTTTAAAAATAAAAACGTTACTGTAATCTACATTGCAGCGCCGATCTGCTGCAATAGCAGATAGGGGTTGCAAAATCTGGTGACAGAGCCTCTTTAAATACTCTACAAGGGAATACTGAGTTAATAAAGAGGGGTTCCCTGTAGAGATTCCTTATCTATTTTCCTGAGTGAAGAGCAACTACAAAAAGGTGTCGCTCACTCCTGACTGTGGATTAAATGGACAATGATTTCAATGGATATGTGTAATGCTTCATTTCTCCTGTGGTGGCACTGCAGGGGTATTGAACACTTGTTGCCGTTTCCCCAAAAGTTACAGCTGATCGCTGGGGGTCCCAGAAGCGGGACTCCATATTTTCTTCTTATCATTGACGGACTCCTTTAAGAAAAAATGATTGTCAAAAGTCAACAACCTCTTCAGGGCCAAACATCCTTAAAGGGATTTTCCACTACTGGACAACTGATGACCTATCCAACGGATAGGTCATCAGTATATGATCGTGGGGGTCCAACACCCGGACACCGCACCGATCAGCTGCTTTGGCTGCCTCTGGACACTGGGGGTCCATGCCGGAAGCAGTTAGCTCCGGTCACGGAATAGTGAAGTACTGCAGCTCTGCTCCTAATCAAGTGAATAGGAGCAGAGTTGCAGTTCGGCAGCACGGCCGCTATGCGCTGTACGGAGCCATCTGCTTCAGGCTCCGTACATTGCATGGTGTGCAATGACATCCGATGCCCACAGGCAGCCGGAGCAGCTGATCGTTGATGGGTCATCAGTTGTTCATTAGTGGAAACCCACTAAGGCCTCATGCACACGACCATGTGTGCCGTCCGAGTCCCGTCAGTGATCCGAGGAAAGATAGGAAATGTTCTATCTTTCCTCGGATCGGAGACTCTGACAATTTTTCTCTAACCCGATTCACGCACTAAAGTGAATGGGTCCATGAAGACTATCGGGTGCCACTTGGATGCTGTAAAAAATGGCCTGAGTGGCACAACGGTCGTGTGCAAGAGACCTAATGCGTTCAGAAGGGAGGGCAGCTGCTGAGTACCTCTGGTGACAAGTATCTCTGGGAGTAGTAAAGTTGAAATTTATCGGATGACAAGTTTACATGAAAGTTCTATTAAATCAGTTGTTTAATTATAAGTTTGTGGTGAAGAAACAAATCCACTAGAAAGAACAATGCTGTGCTCACTGTTGACAAACCTCAACAGCATAACACTTTCCAGGAACTGTTGAAAGGCGTCTCTTGTCAAATGACATCAATAAACCTTATGTCTTTGATGTATTTTATAGGGAATTGCTCTTTAAAGAAAACCTGCCTGTAATGAGCTGCGCTGAACCCCAAAAATTTAGAGAATGGTCCATTAATAAAAGCAGAAGTACCCCATTGATATTTATAGAGAACGCTTGTGGCCACTCATTGATGGCCATGACCAAAACTGTCCGGTTCTTGTGATCAGCAGGTGTCTTAATGGTCAGAACTCTACAAATCAGACTCCTATGAAATGTCCTATAGAGATGCCATATTACTGTAATTTGAGAAAACCCTTTAGGCTATGTTCACACGGAGTATTTTGGGGGAGGAATATCTGCCTCAAAGCTCCAAACGGAATTTTGAGGCAGATATTCCTCCCCCAAAATACTCCGTGTGAATAGCAATGATCGCGCCGTTTTTCGCCCGCGGCCATTGAGCGCCGCGGGCAGAAAACACGCTTTCTCCTGCCTCCCATTGAAGTCAATGGGAGGTCGGAGGCGGAAGCGCCCGAAGATAGGGCATGTCGCTTCTTTTTCCCGCGAGGCAGTTTTACTGCTCGCGGGAAAAAGACGCCGACGCCTCCCATTGAAATCAATGGGAGGCGTTCTCGGGCCGTTTCTGCCGAGTTTTGCGACGCGGTTTCCGCGTCAAAAAACTCGGCAAAAGACCCCGTGTGAACATAGCCTTAAATGGTTATTCCCATTACACAAAGTGATGACATATTGCTAAGATATGCTATTACTGCGATCAGTGGTGGCCGAACTGATGGAACCACCACCGATCCTGACAATGGAGGGGCAGCATCGCTGATTTAGCGCTATGTCGCCTTTTAAGTTTTCGCTGCACAGCGCTCCTGGCCAACTGACTGTGCAGTGAAGTTCAGCTGGCCCTGCTCACTAATCATTGAAAGGAGTGCTGTGGTCCATTTAATCTCAGGATCGGTGGGATCCTGGCAGTTAGACCCCCACCGATTGCAAAGTAATGGCATATCCTAGTGATGGAAATACCCCTTTAAAGGGACACTAAACGGTAGTCTCTTGTTCCCTGTTATCAGCCACTTCAGGCTGGGAAGTGCTAGTCTGTGGTGTTCATCGATAGAACTGTTGACAGAAAAATCCCTGCACCCCTGATCACTACTTTATCTTAAATGCTTTGATGATGTTGGAAAAATGCCGACTCTTCTATATAGGATTACAACGTAAACAGATTAAAAAAAGGATCTATCCTCTGGACAAACAAATCCGTTCCGCGACAACCGGAGAAGTAAAACATACAAATATTGTAAGTGGTAATGAGATGTGTACCCAGATGAACACACTAATAACATCTGGCCACAAGCCCTGCCAAGACGTAGGTGACGTAAGGGCTCAAAATACTTTTTGGTAAGCAAAGCAAATCAGGCAACTCCTTCACTGCTGAGGAATCTGCTGGTGTTTACGCAAGAAACATGGGAGGGTTGAGCCGCGTCCACATTATATCATCATCACGAAGTTTGTAAGTATATATAAATATTGGTATAGTAACAGATCACCCCTAAGGCCTTATGCACACGGCCGTAGCACGGTCCGTGACTACGGCATGGACGGCCCAAAGAGTATCATCTGCAGGCCATCCGCAATCACGGACCATGCACATAAAAAATGTGCATTTATTTAAATGGGGCCAGACTGCAATTACGGCCCCCACACTGTCTGTGTAAAACACGGTTGTGTGTATAGGCCCATAGAAATGAATGGGCCTGAAATTCATCCACATTTTTGTGGATGAATTGCGGACGCAAATACACGTTCGTCTGCATGAGACCTTAATTCTCAAAATTCCCGATATAGTGGCAACGAAGGAGTGTATACTGACATAACGACTCCACAGACATGGTATATACCCATCTATATATGCACTCTTCATATTGATGAGTATATTTAATATGACATTCATACAACCCCTTGTTAGGGAGCAGATGTCCCCAAACAGCTTCATCCGCTATTAGCCATATAGGAGAGCTCTAATCCAACTATTGAAAACAATGGACGTCCCCTTTATTTCAATAGGATGCAATGTAATGCTTCTTTTCCCCTGGCATTGGGACTTCCAACGATCAGCTGCCTGTCGGTAGGCCTGTCAGAAGAAAAGGAATTGTCCAAAGCAGAACATATATTCAGGACCAGCTCATGTATGCAGGCCCCTGGGAGACAGTGGGCCCCGTGTCTACCTCACCCTCGGTTAGACAAGTATAGAGCATTCTTACCCAGACTACCATGGGAATTGTGTGCCCTGGCCACTTCCCCAAGCGTTCTTGGTGCTGATGCCGGCCCTGAATATATTAGAAATTTACAGACCTATTATTTATCATTTATATTAGTGTTTCTCAAACTACGAGGGGCCGTCCCAGTTAAATATAAGCTGAACAGGTCCTTATGGTTACACCTCTCTGGTTCAAGGTTGTACGGTAAAGAATAAACCTTACCATGGCCTATCTATAGCGTTAAAGAATATGAATGAGAAAATCTCTGAGCCATGCACCACCCCTCTGGCTCTGCACTAGAGCTAACATAGTGTATTTGTTTTGATCGGAGTGTTCCTTTATGGGTCCTTTTACACCAACCAATATGGGCCGTGAAACGAGCGCCGATCAACGAAACTGCTCTTTGATTGGTGCTCATTTGCTCCTTTCACAAGGCGCTAGTATGGGGACGATCGCTCGTTACTACGGTCGCTCGTCCCCATATATTTCCGTCATGTCGGCATCCCATCCTCGGTTTACACAGGGAGATGTGCTGCTGACAGCGATAATATTTAGTGCTGCATAAAAGATGTGATCAGACAATAAATGAGAGTTTGGTCGTTCATTGGCTGATCGCTGCCCTGTTTATGATCGGGAACAAGTGTTCATATGAACGCTCGTTTGCCCAATCGTTGGCCAGTGTTAAAGGGTCTTAAGGATACACGGAGTTCAAGGGTGGTTAAGATAAGATCAAGTGTGCCGCCACCTTCTTGCATTAAAGCCCTTTTACACCGGCTGATAGGCGACCGGTGCAGCTGAGCACCGATCAACGAGACATCATTGATCGGTGCTTGTTTGCTCCTGTCACACGGAGATATGGATAGGGACGAGCGGTCGTTACTCCTATCGCTCGTCCCCATACATTATCATCATGTCGGCAGCGCGTCTCCCTGTTTACACAGGGGGATGGGCTGCTGACAACGATAATATTTTACTTTTTTAAAACGATACGATCAGCAGATGATCGAGTGTTTGTTAATTTATCTGCTAATCCCGGTTTACACAGGACAATTATCGTCAATGAGCGTCATATGAACGCTCGTCTGCACGATAATCACCCAGTGCAAAACCCCCTTTAGGGAATGTGAGGCATTTACACTATATACACTGACTATCACAAGTAAATGCTAAAATCTCCCCAGTCAGAGCCTCATTGTCCCATAAGAACATCTGCTGACCCCCCCCCCCCCACGCTGTCTCTAAACACAAGCTCTGCCGTATGTCACTGTCACTAGTAGTCGCTCACTTCTTATCAGTCCTGTCTCTTTTCTACCATTAGTCATAGTATTTATTTAACTAAGTCAATATCCCTTATCACCATGTGAAAAAGGAAAGGGGAACTCCATACAGATCTCTTCACTGTTTTCTGATAGACCGGGAAGGCCGTAATATCACATAATCCAGTCGACTGCGCTATTGGTTCCGTCAAGAACAACAGAACCCTGTCACAACAGTGACAGACGGAAACCATTAGCTAGGTTTCCATCACCATTGAGTTCAGTGGTTGAGGGAAACTGAGGTTTCCGTTTGCCTTTCCGTTGAGGGGTTAACCCGACGGAAACCTCTGACGGAACCCCTTAACGGAAGGGCAAAAGTGATGTGAACAGGCCCTAAACCAGCCAAAGGAAACGGGACTATGCTGCAAATACAACTACTACAGAATCCCTAGAACAATCAATGCTACAAATACAACTACTACAGAATCCCTAGAACAATCATTGCTACAAATACATGTCCTATTTTTTTGCGCTTCACGCATCACTCCATAGACTCTAGTCTATGGGGATGCGTGATAACGCGTTCCGCAGGGGTGCACCTCGGACGTGAAAAAACTGCAGTTTTGAATGTAGCCTTAATGTGGTCTGTATGCCAAAAACTTACATCTAATGTTATAAAGATTGGAAAATGTAATAATAACTATAGATTAATAGTTGTGTATAAATAACAGGCTGCATGCAGTGCTCTAGAGATAAGGGAATCGGTTCACCTGATTTGCAGATTTGACAGTGGGTGGAGTACAATGGGCAATTCAATTGACTTATTTGCGCACGAGGGCGTTACAACTTCGTACAACCTCACGGTGTATACTGTATAGCGATGAATAACGGCAGCTATTAAAATGTAAAGTTAATCAATCATCTTTCCCAATATCTTATAGTCTTGTGATTTTATTTTTTACGTCCCAACAACGATCACCTGATCACTCCATGCAATTTCCCTAAAAAATAATCCAATATCATTGACCATTGCGAGATTGTGTCAAATGAACCATATGACCCACAAACAATAATCACAGGGATGCAAACAATATCTTAAAAGAACACTCTGGGAAAAACTGAGTGTTATAACTAGTTTTGCAACTTAATTTAAAAAAAAGTGGCCATGGAGAATGCAATATATAAAAAAAAAGGGACATTACTCACCTGACAGATCCCCCAGTATTTCGGCACTGCTGCTCTGGTCCTCCCTGCCGCTGTTTGTTGGCATGACCTGTGCCGTATTCGAATTGATTGCAGCCATCATGTGAGTATATGGGCACATCATCAATGCAGCCATGTAAACAAACCGCGGCGGGGAGTTAGGAGCAACGGCGCTGAAATATTGGTGGATCTGTCAGGTGAGTAATGTTTCTTTTTTTTGTTTTATTGCATCCACCCCCCCCACCCCCACCCCCACGGCCACTTTTTAAAAAATCAGAAAACTACTTTAAGGGTGACAGTGCTTGACGCTTGGATTCTCTCTCTCTGTGTCATGCTCCGCCCCTTCAGCCTCTGCATTAAGCATAACACAATGCATCAGTTTTGCCTGGAGTTTGCCTCTCCATAACATTTAAGAATCAGATCGTTAAATACAAGTCATAATTACATTACATCCAAAACATTTGAGATTTTGATTTCATGATTGTTTTGACACCATAGATACATTTTATGTGTGGAAATTATTGATCACATCGTACAGAAGATAGCTACATATATGGCCACATTAATTCCACTCTACGGCTGCATGCACACTTCTGACGGCCGTTGTACGGCCGCTAATGACGGTTTAGTGAATCACGGACCGCACACGGATGGTTTCCGCGTGCAGTCCGTTATTTCACGGACCAAATCAATGAAAAGGCCGAGACTGTTCCATCAAAAGCGGGCAGGAGTAGGACCTGTCCTATTTTTGACGAAACGGCCGCATGGTTCCGTTAAAACAACGGAAGTGTGCATGGCCCCATTGAAATGAATGTGTCAGGGTGCTATCCGTTAAAACAACGGATAGCACCCTGACGGAAAAAACTGAAGTGGGCATGAGGCCTTATTATTCTCGGATACAGATCAAACAGAGCTGTATTGGTCAGATGAAGATATAGCAGAACTGAATTTGATAAGATAACTGCAATCCTACAGAAAGGTGGTTAGTGCGAAAACTCAACTCTACTCCGTTCACACACTTAGCACTGACAAACCACGTGTGACTTTATCTCGTCTAGTGAGTAGAAGTCCATTAGCACAGTCTATACACATGAGGAGACTATGAAGCATGTCTGGCACATGTCTCAAGTGCTGCACCTTTATATAGACTGGAGAATAAGGACTCCACAAGAGAGGATAAGATGTCTTGTATCCCCCATAACTATCCCCTCTCCAGCGAGAACAATACAAGTTAAAGCAAAACTTCTATGTATTCAGGCTGGAAGTCTTCAGACATTGGGTGTTACCCTGAGTCATAGACAGGAGCATCACCAGTTCTGTTGTATGTCATTTACTAGCTGTAAAAATCATAAATCACCAGTCCAGTCCACTTTACCAAGCGAGAAGACAGAGCTGAAGAAATGGGGAAATGATATATAACGGTGAAAGCCTGCACAAGAGGTTCTGCAGCAGTTATATTCAGGCTCAATCAAGCAAAGCCATAGAAGTAGCAAAGTTTCTTAGAAAAGAGAAAACAATCAATAAATATATTTTGACCCCCTCCCACTTAATCAAAAGTGGACATCCACATTTAGAGCCCCTCTAAGGGCTGATGCCCATGACCGTTGTTTTCTTCAATGTCCTATCCATTTTTTTGCGGATAACATACTGAATGAGGCCTCATGCACACGACAGTAAAAAATCTCCGTAATTGCGGACTGTAATAAGGTCCGCAATTCTATTGACCGCGGACACTTTTCCGTATCGCTAGGGATAGGTGTCCGTGCCGTAGAACCGTGCCAGGTTGTCTGCTTCAGACCTATTAAAGCTCTTTACGGTAATGTCGGGGTCCCACAAACATGAACCCCTTAGATCAGCCAAAGTAAAGCGTTCTGTGGACAGCCGACTGCTGCTGATTTCCCTGCTGCTGCTCTCTTCTATTACCAGAATCCCTCTCGATGATAAAGGTAGCAAATAATCCGTATCTTAAAAAATTGCTCATAATGCAATTCCCTAATATATTAATGTGGGGTATTAATGTGGGTCCAAAGGTGGCGCTTTGCCTTAAATTATTAGGGTAGGGTGCCCTATAGACTAAATTATTATTTATCGTATATACTTGATTGTCCACATGTTCAATGAACCTCATCATAACTCATCAAATTGGCAAATACACGATTGATCGACCGATCGATCGATCGATCACAATTGTCTGATCAATGGATTTCAATGTAATTGTTTTGGTACAAAAGTTGGTTACATTCATTATGTCAGGGGCCGCCTGCACCTTCACATTACAGATCTGCTGATGCCTCCTAAGAAAGACTAGAGATGCTCCAAGTTCCCAAGGCATCCCCTAGAAATAACAAGGAGTACTTACATGCTGTATGCAGATGCCCAATCCAAACCCTGGGGGGCGTCACTCACAGGACCCCTGAGTTAAACTCTCTTTATCGATTTTCGCAATGTCCTCTGTTGATTATTTTACAGTTCCCTCCCAAATGTGTCTTGTTCCTTGCAGCTCCCGTCCAGTTCCTCTGCTCCCTCCCTTCCTTGATAGGTTCCCTCCCTCCTGTCTCTCCCTTCCTAATATTTCTCCTCCCTGACAATGTTCACCGCTTGTATCTTCCTCACTGTTTTCACCCCCCACCCTTCCTAATATTTCCACTCCCTGTATATTTTCAGCCCTCCCATCCATGTGAGCCCTTCCTGAATTCCCACCCACACGGCTTGTCTCTGTATAACCCATGCAGGCAATGCTCCTGGATCTGTGATGCTGTGGGTCCCCCTAGGGACTGGGCTTTGAGTTTGCAGCAAACTATTGTCGTAGAAATGTGATACATTAACATTGGGGCTCATGTAAAGAAATATCATAAACCAGTTGTAAAAGTAATATACGCCACTGCTCATTCATTTCAATACATCACCCAATTCATCAATTTTTGGGAAATAAGCAAAAGCTAGTTTGTGATGAATATGGGTTTACTGTAGTTAGGTAGATAAACATGTTTTGTCCTGATGAACATTGTTTACAAATGAATAGAGCCTTGATTTCCTTAACCGCTTAACGACATCCAACGTAATAGTACGTTGTTATCGTTAAGGACCTAACGCAAAACAACGTACTGATAGGTTGTGCGGCTGATGCGAACTCAGAAGCTGAGCCCGCATCATCGCCAGGACCGGAGCTAGCCTCCCATGGGGCCGATTAACCTCTTAGATGCAGCGCTCAAAAGAGAGCGCTGCATCTGTGATGTTTCCTAGCAGATCGGAACCCACGCAATGCTAATCGCAGGGTTCCGATGGCTGTTCAGGCAGACCAGAGGCCAAACAATGTCTGTCTGCTAAGCACGGAAGCCGGCTGGTCCCGTCCGGAGGTGGGTCCTCAAAGTCTTCCGGCCGCAAAAGAAAGATGGCGCAGGCTCACAAGCTGACACCGTGCTGTAGCGGCAGGGAACCCCTTATCAAAAGTGATCACGGCATCTTAGTGGTTTGTAGCGATTGGCATCGACACGATGTGATCGTGAAGCTGCCAATCGTTACTTTGGCAACCGGAGGCCTAACAACGGCCTCCTGGTCTGCCACCTACAATAGCCTATTAGGCCCCGCCTAGAGACGGGACCTAATAGGCTTGCTGTTAGTGAATGACTGACAGCTCTAATGCATTGCACTATGTGGGTAGTGCAATGATTTAGAGTAAAAATCAGAGGTGCAGGCCCTCAAGTCCCCTAGTGGGACAAAAAAAAAGTAAAAAAATGTTGAATAAAAGTTTCAAGTAAATAAAAACAAACACTGCTTTTTTCCTATAATTCTTTATTTATAGGAAAAAAATGAAAACGTTAAAAATAAACCACATATTTGGTATCGACGCATCTGTAATGACCCAAACTATAGAACTATAATGTTATTTTTCTCGCACGGCGACCACAACAAGAAAAAAACAACAATGCCAGAATCACATTTTTTTAATCACCACCCCTCCCCAAAAAAGTTATGGCTCTCAGAATATGGTGCCACAAAAAATAAATAATAATAAAAAAAGTGATTTTATTGTGCAAGCGCTGCAAAACTTAAAAAAACTATATACATATGGTATTGCCGTAATTGTATCAACCCCCAGAGTAAAGTAACATTTTCATTTATAGTCCACAGTGAACACTGTAAAAAAAAAAAAAAAAAACTTTGTCAGAATTTATGGTTTTTGGTCACCTTGCTTGCCAAAAAATGGAATAAAAAGTGATCAAAAAAATCGCATGTACCCCAAAATGGTACCAATGAAAACTATTGTCCCACAACAAATAAGCCCTCACACAGCTCTGGTGGAAAAAAAAAATAAAGAAGTTCTGGCTCTCAGAATATGGCGCTGCAAAATGTGCAGTGTTCCAAAAGCGGATAAGATTGTGCACCATTTATCAGTGCGACACCGGCCCCATATCTGCAAATTATTATTTATTTATGGAATTATTATACCCTCTTATTATGCCCTGATGTACTCTGCACAGCTTACATATGCCCCCACATTATAAACTGAAATACCAACAAAAGCCCAAACAGAAAAACTACCAAGCTAAATCCACGCTCCAAAAGCCAAATGGCGCTCCCTCCCTTCTGAACCCTACAGTGTGCCCAAACAGCAGTTTACGACCACATATATGGCATCACCATACCTGGGAGAACCCAATTAATATTTTATGAGATATTTGTCTTCGGTGGCACAAATTGGGCACAACATTTTGTGCACTAAAATGGCATATCGGCATCAGCTGTGCATAAATTTCTAATGAGAAAAAACACCTGTGGGGTCAAAATGCTCACTACACCCCTTACAATGCCTTAAGGGGTGTCTTTTGCAAAATGGGGGGCACTACTTGGGGGTTTGTTTTACTATTTGACCTCAGAGCCCTTCAATTGTGGGCCAATGCTTTGAAAATGACCAAAATATAAAAATGACACCTCATTGATTGGTAGAGAAAGCAAATATGTCGAAAGGGAAAGAAGATGTCGGGAAAGAAGTTGGGGGGGGGGGGGCGCTAATCTGAATCTTTGCCCCGGGTGCAGGAGAACCTACACCTTTGCTTCAAGCCTCTGGCTACAAGGCGGCGTTTGACAGTCACGATTGACACGCTTTTCTTCCTCGTTTCCGTCGGAGCAGCACTGATGAGTTGTCTTGAATCTGTCCGGTTTGGAAAACACTCTGATCAATTTGTCCTCCTGTTTTGTGGTCACTCGAGGTTGTCCAGGTCGTGGTTGATCAGGTACACTCTTGTTTGCAACGTATTGGACACACGTTCAAGAGAAACCTTCTCCAGGCGAGCAATTTCCCGCAGACTATGCCCTGCATTTCTCAAAGCGACTATGGCAGATCACTTTTCGGTTGATAACTCCTTCCTAAAACAGTAGATAAACTCTGTGTAAATAACACATATCATGTTCATTCTTTACAGAGAAAATCGATGAAGCTGGGGGTGTACTGAAATTGAAGAAGAGGCTGGACGGCAGCACGGAGGGCTTAACGGGAAGCCTCCATGACTGCCATAGGAGGGACAGCCAATAGGGGAAGAGAGGGTTAGTTGAGGCAGGGAGAGGGAGGAGATGGAGCGGGGAGGAGCCGGGGGTGTTTCTGTTCTTCCCGCTGTTTTCGACATTGAGCCGGAAGCAGCGGGAGGAGCAGCAAGTAAAATAATCAGCTCCCCTGCTCCGGCTTACTTGATCGCTGGCCCGGATCTTTCAGGCGGGCACGTCTTCGCGCCGAGCCCGGCGCTCTGTGTCGGCGGCCCGCAGGGATGCGCTCCCCTCCCCCGCCCCTGTCTCAGACGCTGGTCACAGGGCGGTGGGGGGAGAGGTGAGGATCACTGCCCCTGCTCCGATAAAGCAGGGGGTGTTAAGGGAGCGGCGGTAGCTCAGGCTAGGTCACCCCGCCGCTCCCGGAGGTCCCGCCACCTGATCGGGGGAGTCCGGATGTGGCCCCCGCGGGCCCGCGTCGCAATGGGAGCCCTTAGGGACGCTGCAGGCCAGGCTGCTGGGACGGGCGCCTCCTCCCAGGGCCTGCGTCCTGGCAGGAATCCCCAGCCGCGACGGAGCTCGGCGGTTAACAGGGAGTCGCAGGCCGGGCTCCCTGTCACACTTCCACAATCAGAGGCAGTTTTTCGGCATGCAGTCCACGGCCGCCCCGCATGGTGATGTTCCGGCCAGGGGGCAGGCTTCCTCAAGAGCATCAGTGAGGACGTCAAGATCGACGACGCGGCAACAGGTTCGGTTGGGACTCTGGGTCCCTGAGGTCGGGCGGCAGGTTGTCGGCTCATCTGCCAGCGTGCCTGGATCCCTGTGCGGAGATGTCGGTGCGAGTACCAATCGGCAGCAAGAGATGATCTGGAAGATGGGGGAGCTGGATGAGTCGCAACGCGGGGGGAGGTCCGTGACCGGATTTGGAGGACAATGTACGTGGTAATTTTCTTTTCTGCCGCTTGCTAAAGTCATTTTGGAATGGCAAGCGGGATGAGAGTAAGAAGGGGGAAGAGGAACGTCGGCGGTATAGGCTTATCCCGCAGACGTTCGTCAATTGGTCCCAAGTTTTGCTATTTGGCAAGCGTGATCGGAGGAAAGGTGCCAAAAATTGCTCGGCGTTGTTTTATTATTGGTATGCCATCGGATTGGCCTATGGGGCGTACGGGGGGAAGGTAGATTGTTCAGGGGCATTGTACGGTGTACGTCGCTACCAAAAACATGGCAGTCTCCACTTCTCGGTGTTGTCTTTTTGTCCTAGAGGTTGACTGGCCTCTATCCTCTTTTGTCAGGCTTAGTTGCGGTCCGGTCGGCGATCAGGGGATCAAAAAAGGATATTGCGCGGTGGTTACGAGTTGCGGCCCGGTTAAGCAGTCCTTTCCCGGGAGGGTGGGCAAGGTGGCAGTCTAGTCAGTCCGGACAGGGCTCTGGGTCAAAGTTGGGGTTCTGATGGCAATTTCACGATGGCCGATGTAAGTTGGGCGCCACGTGTAGATTTGAGCGTGTCTGTGCGGAGCGCAACGGGTCTTTGCATTGGGCCGAAAAAGGCATGCGAAAGGTAGGCGGCCGGGCCCTCAGTCTTCTGCCGTTGGTCCAGGGGCGGCGCCGGTGAGGGTGAAAAGGATTGCCCGGTATCTAAGTGAGTGTCCGGATGGGGGTGCAGCTAGGATACTGACGAAGGGTTTTGTGTGGTTTTTGTTATCCTTCCTCCTCCACACGAGGTTCCGGTTACCCGTCACAACCTTGAATCGGCTTATTTGCACTCGGCGGTCGGCTCGGGTAAACTTTGGAAGGAAGTGTCGTTGGGTCGCGGGCTGGGCCGGTTGCCGATCCGCCGATAGAGAATCTAGTGGTATTCCCCTTTGGGTTTTGGGCCAAAGCGGGGCCTCATAAATTCCGGCTGATTCAGCATTTGCTTTCCCAGGGGATAGTACGTGAATGTGGGGATAGATAACGACTTATGCTCGGTTGTTTACGGGTCATTCGACACGGCGGTGCATTAGTGCGGTAGGCGGGGCCCGAGTCGGTGGTGGCAAAAACTGACCGCTAGGCAGCGTTCTGGTTGCTGCCTGTACATCCAGAGAGCCAACGGCTGTTTGGTCAGCTTCCGTAACGGGGGGTTTTATGTCGATAGGTGGCTTCCAATGGGATGCTCTCGGTCTGGCGCATGCTTTGAAGCAGTTAGTAGTTTCGTGGAATGGGTGACGAAGGGCGTAGCTGGGGTGGATTTATTAATACATTAGCTTGATGAGTTTGTGCGTCGGCTCTAGCGGTTCCCCTGTTTGCGGTAACGCATTGTATTCATCACAGAAGGTTGCGACGGATTTTGGAATCCGTCTGGCGCCTGGTACAACCGGGGGCCCCGTTTCTACCATTTGTTTTAAGGGATCGAAATGCATTCAGTCGCAATTTAGTGCAGGCTTCCTGAAGGAAAGAAATTACTGCCATTGCGGCAGGAGGTGAGGCGGGCTTGGCGATTGAAGAAGATCATCTTGCGCGATCTCCAGTAGCTGCTGGGGAAGTTGAAATTTGCCTGTCAGATTATGCCAAGGGGTAGAATTTTAGTAGGCGATTGACGGTAGCAACGGCGGGTATCCTGGCATCCCGCTATTTTTTGGGAGGATTGGTTTGGATCACAAGGCTGACCTGCAGGTCGGGGATGCGTTCCTAGGACAATATAACGATAGATCACTGTGGATGTCACCGGTAAATGATATGGGCAAGTTGGAGCTGTTGACTGATGCGGCGGGGCCGGTGGTTTTGGCGCATAGGCAGGAGGTCAATGGTGTGCGGGGAACTGGCTGGATAGCTGGGTGACCAGGGTCTTACGCGGAATCTGGCCCGTCTTGAGCTCTCCCCAGGGTGGTTGTGGTGACCATTTGGGGGGGGACAGGCCCAGGGATAAAAGGTTCGGTCCCACTGCAATGATATGGGGGTGGGTTAGCAATTAACCACTTATCAGCTTCTTCTCCACCTGTGGTTTCAGTTTTGTGTCATCTAGTTTTGGTGGCTTGTCTTAAACACGCGGGTTGTTGCGCTGCAGGTACCAGGGGTTTCCAATTGTATGGCGGATGCTCTTTCTCGCTCGCAGGGGGATCGTTTTCGCTAATTGGCACCGGCAGTGGAGCTGTTCGGTTTGGTTTGCCCGGAGCATCTCTGGGATCGGGTTTTCGGTACCGGGGAACGGTTGATGGGGCGGTCGCTGGCTAGGGTGACTTGTAGCACTTGTTCGGCTTGTTGGTAGCAGCGGGAGGAGCGGGCAAGAGTTGGGGTAACATCAGTACGGAAAAGGACCGGTTGGTAGCATGGTTGTACTGGGGGATGTTGGGGAGGTGGTGGGGGGGTCGCATCGGGGGTATGCGTCCTCCAAAAAAGGTACATGGTTTGAAGACTTCATAGGGGTTATCCCTTTGAAGTGGTCTTCTGGTGGTTGTAGCCATCTGCAGAGGTGAGCGGGGCCTCCGAGCTGGTTCATGGCTGGAGGTAAGGTGTTGGTGGTGGTTGCAGATGGCTAACTCGAGGTAAAGCGTATCTAAACAGTTTTTCCCTGGCCAAAGTGAGTAGTTTGTTGTTGGTGGGGCGTTTTGATTTAAATCACGGGGTTTCCAGGATGTTTCCAGGAGGTGTCCAAGATGTGACCCAGATGTGGGTCTGTGGGGGGATAGACTAGAGTTGTTTGCGGCGGTCCAAGACTGATCAAGTGGGTCGGTAGGGTTCTGCCCTTCCGGGGTCGGCGATGTGTCCGGTTGCTTTTATGGTTGGTTTCAGCCATGCGGTGGGGTGCCGGAGTCGCCATTACTACGTCATGAGAATGGCTCGATTTTGTCCGAGTATCAAGTTGGTGCTAGATGTTTAAAAATGCTTGGCTGAGGTTGGCGTGGGGCAGGGGTATTACCCGTCCCACTCATTCAGGATATGCGCTGCTACTGAAGCGGGGCGTTGGGGGTTGGAGGATGAGGGTGTTCGTCGCAGTAGCCAATGGGAGTCCGATGGGTTTCGGTCTTACGTGCGCCCTCATTTGTTGGGTGTGGGTAATGGTGTTTTGATTGTTTTCATATGAGGTGCTTGTTTTCTTTTCAGATCATCGCCCTTGTTTAGGGGGGGCTTTTGGGACAATCTTTGGGCACTGGGGGATGTCTGGGGGTGCGCCCGTTTCGGGAGTTGGTGCGGGAAATTAAGCGCAATTTATTGTGTTATGGGCATCTTATCCTCACCTAGTGATTGTGTGGTCGGACATAGTTCCAAGGAAGATTTGGCGTTTAGCGAGATCAGCCGAGAAGGTGAAAAAAGCCTGCGGTTAGGTAAACCGGGCGGTGTCACGTTTTGTTGCCAAGAACAGGGGCATTTGTGTTTGTCACATGGACCTGGAGTCAGGAGTCGGGAATTATTGGAGGGGTGAGGGGGTACATTTGACCGAGGTTGGAATTGATCCTGGCTTTAGCAGACGGAATTGAGAGGGCGGTGGTGGTTTGGAGGGACTCACAGGCTTAAGGTGGTCAAGGCCTGTTTCGCTGTGGCGGGGGGAGTCCTTGAGGTTGGTCAGTACAAAATGGTGGGGGGGTCGCATCGGGGGTATGCGTCCCCCAAAACGGTAGATCATTTGAAGACTTCATAGGGTGTTATCCCTTTGAAGTGGTCTTCTGGTGGAAGGTATATCACTTGAAGGCTTCATCGGGTGTTATCCCTTTGAAGTGGTCTTCTGGTGGAAGGTATATCATTTGAAGACTTCATCGGGTGTTATCCCTTTGAAGTGGTCTTCTGGTGGTTGGAGCCATCTGCAGAGGTGAGCGGTGCCTCCGAGCTGGTTTACAGCTGGAGGTAAAGAGTTGGTGGTGGTTTGCAGATGGCTAACTTAAAGGAAATCCGGTGTTAAAAAGGGCTTCAAGGACTTCCCCTGCTCTGTTAAGTGTTAATAATGTTGATTGTTATTTATGATTCTGACCCATGTTGGGTCATGGAATTATAGGAGAAATTCTCTGGTCGAATTCCTAAGGGAGTTATCCGAATGTTTCGGATTAAATTGCATTAAAAATAATGTAAATTAATAAACGGCTGCTGTGGCCATTTCACATCCAACCTCGGTTGTCACGTGTCTTTATGGGAAGGGAAAGGGGAATAAAAGGTTAACAGGGTCAATCAGCACAGGACTCTACTTAGGCCAGTCATGAGCAATAGTATACATGGCATAAATAATCATCACATTTACCGAAAAGCAGTTTGCAGCATTTTTTTATGTTGTCCTCACATTTCCAGCATAATTTTTTTTTTCAGGATGTTCATTGTGTGACTGATACATAAAAGATTTTGTATCAATTTCATGTGCACAACTCGAATGGAAACAGGAAGCTGTCATAAATGGTCTCTTTGTATGCACATACATTTTGTATGTGACATAATGATGTTGTATGGTCTGCAACCTGTGGTGAAACTAAAACCCACAGCTTGCCATGAGAGCAGGAGGCAGTGTGGACGTGGGTTTACATAGAGAAAGCTGCACACTGTGCAGTCACTTCTTCCCTGGATGAGGCATCCACCAGCTGCTTAGCCTGGCAGAATGGGGGTCAGAAGAGATGTGGAGCCCCCATTGTCAAGTAATCACTAGTTAAGCAATTTCCCAAAGTGAACGTTTATGGAATTGCTCTTCAAGCAATTCTCCAAAGGCAGCTGGAGACTGAATCAAGCGTGCAGGTAAATCAGCTACCTCATGTCCGTCACCACTCTGGTCAGCAGAATCTAAGGCTACTCTTCACCAGAGCCCGCCGCAAGGCAGGCTGGATTTGTCTGTGTCATGCCCATGGCCGTGGGCCGTCAGGCTCACTCACCTCCTGACGGCCGCAGCCATGGGTCTGCGAGCGCTGGCCCCCATCTCCTCCTCAGGTCTTTTGTCTTGTTTCGGGTGGTTGTTAGTATGCCACCCGTATAGTGAGGGAAAAGCGTGTTTAGTTGATGCTTAGTTTATTTTGTGTTTTGTGCCTGAATGTAAAGGCTATTTTGTATTTTGCCACAGAATAATGGACAAAGCACCTGTTTGAAAAAGAACTTCTGTGTCACTGTCTTCGACTGCATTTTGCCTACCGCTACAGAGCTAATTCCCACAATATACCGTATTATTCAGACTATAAGACGCACTTTTTAGCAAAAATAAATCTTGCTAAAAAGTCCCAGCGTCTTATAGTCGGCAGTCAAGGGGCCTGGCCAGGGCCGCCATCAGGGGGGTATTAGGGGTACTACTGTAGGGGGCCCGGCCAAACTTAATTGAAAGGGGGGCCCGGCAACTGCCGCGACTTGCCTTTGTTAGAAAAAAACAGGCCCCTGCAATGGGGCCTGTTCTTTTCACCAAAGCAATGTCGTGAGCTGCGGGCCCCCCTCTCATCAAACACCGCTGTGAGCTGCGGGCCCCCCTCTCATCTAACACTGCCGCGAAACACCGCGCGCGACCGCGCGCGCGAACGACCGCAAGCGCGCGCCGGCGCGCTCGTTACCGCAAACGCGCGCTCACGCGCGAATGACCTGGGGAAGGCTGGAAAGCAACCCGCTCGTGCCCGCCGCCGAGAGGGATGCGGTGCGCACGCACCAAAAGTACAGCGACCAATCAACTGGGAAGAACAGCGGCGCACAGTCTAATTACCTGCTGGCCCGCCTCCGACTCCTCGTCCTCCTCCTCCGCCTCCTCGTCCTCCTCCTCGGCCTCCTCGTCCAGCGCCTCCTCGTCCGACTCCGCCTCCGCCTCCTCCTTCTTCTCCTCCTCCAGAGCGTAGCTGCGTAAGGAGAGGGGGAGGAGTCCAGTTCTTGCGCGACGGCAGGAGTTCTTCGATCCCCGCAATTTTCTGGAGCCTGGAGGTGAAGGACGACATCTGGACCGAAGACATCGCCTGACGAGGACTGGAGAGGGAGCAGCTCTTCTGACACAGTGAGTAAAGTGTCTGAAAGTGCTGTTTATGTATGGCCCTGTTCACACAGAGTATTTTTGCAGGCCAAAAAAATCTGCCTCAAAATTCCTTAAAGAATTTTGAGGCAGATTTTGACCTGCCCACACTATCTTGCCGCGTTTTTTGCTGCGTTTTTTGCCCGCGGCGATTGAGGACAACAGACAAAAAAGGCAGCGAAAAATGCATTTTCTGCCTCCCATTGATTTAGATGGGAGGTCAGAGGCAGAACCGCGGCAAGAAAGGACGTGCTGCTTTTTCTTTTTTCCGCGACTGGCTCCCATTGATTTCAGATTAAATCAATGGGAGGCGGTTTTGGAAGTTTTTTGGTGCTGATTCTGACGCAGTGTCCGAGTCAATATCAAGGTCCAAAAACTCTGTGAACTGGGCCTTATTGTTAGGGCTTATTCAGACGAACGTGTAATACGTCCGTGCAACGTGTGTGATTTTCACGCGCCTCGCACGGACCTGTGTTAGTCTATGGGGCCGTGCGGACTGCCAGTGATTTTCACGCAGCGTGTGTCCGCTGCGTAAAACTCACGACATGTCCAATATTTGTGCATTGTTCGCGCATCACGCACCCATTGAAGTCAATGGGTGCGTGAAAGTCACGCCCAGCACTTCCGCAGCAGTATAAACTATGAATGAAAACAGAAAAGCACCATGTGCTACAAACATACAAACAGAGTGTCATAATGATGGCGGCTGCGCGAAAATCACGCAGCCACGCATCATACGCTGCTGCCACACGGAGCTGTTATGGACCTTTTGCATGCGCAAAACGCCACGTTTTTTGCGCACGCAAAAATCACACGCTCGTGTAAATCCGGCCTTAGGGTAGGAACACACTAGGCATGAACACTGCGGATTTTATGCAACACATTTTATTGTGGAAAATCCACAGTGTATTACAGTCACAGCCGAGTGGATGAGATTTGAACAAATCTCATCCACACGCTGCAAAAAAAATTGACCTGCAGTTGTGGCTTTTTAGGCCGCAGCATGTCAATTTATGCTGCAGAATCGCCACTCGTCTGGTGCGGAAATGCTGCGGTTCTGCCGCAAAAATCACAAAAGAGAAAAAAAAAAGGCACTTTTTTAAATTGATAAAAAAGTTTATACTTACCCCGGCCGTAGTCCTGGTGACGCGATCTTCTATTCTTAGCGCAGCTCCTGGAGCTGCTGCCGGTCTCTAAATAGGCAGTTGGTCCAGTAAAATTTGGAATTATTTTTTTTTGTGAACCAGCTTAAAAAAATACAAAACTTTTGTGTTAGGGCCTGTTCACATCACCGTTCGCTTCCGCTCCGGGGTTCCATCTGAGGTTTCTGTCGGGTGAACACCGCAACGGAAAGTGAAAGTGACAGCACAGCTTCCGTTTCAGTCACCATTGATCTCAATGGTGACGGAAACATCGCTAATGGTTTCCGTTCGTCACCATTCCGGCTGGTTTTCGGACGGAATCAATAGTGCAGTCGACTGCGCTAATTGTGACGGAAGCTGTGCTGTCACTTTCACTTTCCGTTGCGGGGTTCACCCGACGGAAACCTCAGATGGAACCCCGGAGCGGAAGCGAACGGTGATGTGAACAGGCCCTAACACAAAAGTTTTGTATTTTTTTAAGCTGGTTCACAAAAAAAAATAATTCCAAATTTTACTGGACCAACTGCCTATTTAGAGAGCGGCAGCAGCTCCAGGAGTGACATCATAAGGGACACACTAGGCGGATATGCTGAGTAAAACTACACAGCTTATCCGCCCCGGTAGCCGCAGGGAATTCTGCAAGCAAAACCGCACCAAGTAGTGGTGCAGGTTTCGTGAGGCGTGTCCGCTGCGGGAATCCTGCAGGGAAAAAAAAGTTTAGACTTCCCCCGGCCGTAGTCCTGGTGACTCATCTCTCTCTTCTGAACGTAGCCCCGCCTCCTGGGATGACGCTGTAGACCATGTGACCGCTGCAGCGGTCACATGGGATGAAAAGTCATGACAGGAGGCGGGGCTGCGCTAAGAATAGAGGATCGCGTCACCAGGACTACGGCCGGGGTAAGTCTAAACTTTTTTATAAATTTAAAAAAGTGCCTTTTCTCATGTGTGATTTTTGCGGCAGAACCGCAGCATTTCCACAACAGAGGAGCAGCGATTCCACAGAATACATTGACACGCTGCGGCTTAAAAAGCCAAAAGTCACACTGCAGGTCAATTTTTTTTGCAGAGTGTGGATGAGATTTGTTCAAACCTCACCCACTCTGCTGCGACTGTGATACGCTGCGGATTTTCCACAATAAAATGTGTTGCATAAAATCCGCAGTGTTCATGCCTAGTGTGTTCCTACCCTAAGGCCGGATTCACACGAGCGCGTGCTATTTGCGCGCGCAAAAACATGGCGTTTTGCGCATGCAAAAGGTCCATAACAGCTCCGTGTGGCAGCAGCGTATGATGCGCGGCTGCGTGATTTTCGCGCCATCATTATGACACTCTGTTTGTATGTTTGCACGTGGTGCTTTTCTGTTTTCATTCATAGTTTATACGGCTGCGGAAGCGCTGGGCGTGACTTTCACGCACCCATTGACTTCAATGGGTGCGTGATGCGCGAACAATGCACAAATATAGGACATGTCGTGAGTTTTACGCAGCGGACACACGCTGCGTGAAAATCACGGACAGTCTGCATGGCCCCATAGAGTAACATAGGTCCGTGTGAAAATCACGCGCGTTGCACGGACGTATTACACGTTCGTCTGAATAAGCCCTAACAATAAGGCCCAGTTCACAGAGTTTTTGGGCCTTGATATTGACTCGGACACTGCGTCAGAATCAGCACCAAAAAACTTCCAAAACCGCCTCCCATTGATTTAATCTGAAATCAATGGGAGCCAGTCGCGGAAAAAAGAAAAAGCAGCACGTCCTTTCTTGCCGCGGTTCCGCCTCTGACCTCCCATCGAAATCAATGGGAGGCAGAAAATGCATTTTTCCCTGCGTTTTTTGTCTGCTGTCCTCAATCGCAGCGGGCAAAAAACGCGGCAAGATAGTGTGGGCAGGTCAATATCTGCCTCAAAATTCGGTGCGCGGTTCCAGGCGGTCGCGGGTGCCCATGCGCAGGAGTTTGCGGGTGCGCGCGATCGGTCGCACGGGCGGCGGTGTTTGACGGCCCCATGACGACCCCCATGCTACCCAGGGCCGCCATCAGGGGGGGTATTATGGGTACTGATGTGAGAGGCCCGGCCAAACCTAATTGAAAGGGGGGCCCGCAGCTCACAACATTCTTTTGGTGAAAAAAACGGGCCCCATTGCAGGGGCCTGTTTTTTTTCTACCAAAGGCAAGTCGCGGCAGTTGCCGGGCCCCCCTTTCAATTAGGTTTGGCCGGGCCTCTCACATCAGTACCCCTAATACCCCCCCCTGATGGCCGCCCTGGGTACCATGATATAGTGCTGGACGGAGTACCGTTAACAGGCGGTGCCACGGTAGGGGGGCCCAAAAAATGTAGCTGTAGGGGGCCCTGAAATTCCTGATGGCGGCCCTGGGCCTGGCTGCGCCAGACCCCCCTGACCACTTCCTTAACCCCTTTCCGACCCATGACGTGTTTTACAGCTGACATGCTGGTCTAACGGCCAGGAACAGCGATCGTGCTGTTCCTAGCCGTTTAACTAGTTAAATGCCGCAGTCAATAGCGACCGCGGCATTTAAACCGTTGAAATGGGGGCGTCCCCTCCGACAACCGAATGGCCACCCCCACAACGTGATTGGGGGGCGCCGATGGTTGTCATGGCTGACGGGGCACAGGTCTGCCTTCTGTCTGCCTCTGCTTAGCCATGCCTCCGGCAGGGCTTAGCAGAAGCCTGTAAAAATGAATATATACCGCAATATATTTGTATTGCAATATATTGTGCCAGGGATCTAACGATCGCTGGTTCAAGTCCCTTAGGGGAACTAATACAATATGTAAAAAAAAAAAGTTAGATACATTTTCAGGAGTGTAAAAAAAAAAAAAAATTCCCCATTTTTCCCCAAGTACAATGTAAAAAAATAAAATAAAAAAAATTGGCATCGCTGCGTCCGGAAAAGTCAGAACTATTACAATATACCATTATTTAACTCGCACGATGAACGGCGTAAAAAAAAACAAAAACAAAACATTTAAAACACCAGAATGGTTGTTGTTTTGGTCACCTTAGCACTACAAAAAAAATGAAATAAAAAGTGATCAAAAAATCTTATGTACCAAAAAATGGTGCCAATAAAAACTACAGCTCGTCCCGCAAAAAATAAGCTCTCACACCGCTCAATCGATGAAGATGATGATAGTTATGGCTCTCAGTATGTGGTGAAACAGAACAAATTCTTTTTTTAACAAATCGTTTTTTCTTTGTAAAAGCAGTAAAATATGAAATTATTTTTTCCTATTTTCCGCTGTCTAAAGCCTGGTTGCATCTTATAGTCTGAAAAATACGGTGTGTATATATATATATATATATATATATATATATATATATATATATATATATATGAAAGTTCATCACTATGTACTTAGTATAAGCGGATTCTTACTTTTAAACAAACCTTTATGGAAGTTTCAATGTCATTACAATTACTGGTCCTACCGCAACTGGTTCTCAAGGACGATTAGGAGATGCCCTTAAGCTGCAAGGTAAAGGTAGCAATGTATTATCACTATAGTACAAGACCGTTCCTAGTTTTTTTTAACAGTAAACAAACATGTACTATTGCTATTATCTCAGAACTAAAAAATATTTCTACTGAAACAAACAATGAACATTTAAGGTCAGATGAAAGAAAAGTAACCAGAACAGCGGCCCTTTATGGGTGCAAATGTGACGGACATGATCGGTTTACTAAAACTCCAGTTCTCTCGGACTTCTCTTTTTCTAATTAATATTATAATCTGGTTTTAAGAAAATTTAAATTAGAGTAGAAAAATAACAGCACATATTTAAGAACCTCCCTATTGTAAGTAGATTCAGCAGCAATGCATATTTATTTATTTATAGTGTTTAGGTGGCATTAATGTTCTCAGAGTGATGTTGCAATTTTTGGATATTGTATTGTTTGCAGTCTTAGGCGTATTTGCACCTGTATACATGTTTTGTTTCATTTTTTTGGAATATGTTGATCAAACTTTGTTGTCTCTTATGTATTCCATATATGTGGGGTTAGTGACTGCCTCCATTGTTTGATCTTTCATTCCTCCCATTCTGCCCTGGATGAGTTCAATTAGTTTAATGCTGGTTCCTACCATCCCCAGGTATATGTAGGCTTAGTCCCAGGTCTGGGGGTACGAGTAGCGTAGGGACCCACTTTAGAGGACGCCTTGTCGTGGCAGGTGGGCTCACACAATTTGATCAAAATGTGGCTAAGAACCTCCCTATTGTAAGTAGATTCAGCAGCAATGCATATTTATTTATTAATAGTGTTCAGGTGGCATTGGTGTTCTCAAAGTGATGTTGCAATTTTTGGATATAGCACATATTTAAAGAAATTTGTTGAATTTAAAAATGAACACTAGATGGGGCTAATAATATACTTATAGTAGTGAGACGTAGTATTGCAAATGGAACATATTCATTTTAGCAACATTTGTAACCTTCATAGGACCTGTCACCATCAAGCTAAAGCTCTATTCCCCCGATGTAAATGCTAAACACGTCCAAAGACTATAATGGGTCACAAGTATGCCAAAAGCGTTTTCTTTTGGCATACATTTGGGTGATATGCTTTGGCATAACTTTCATTTGACTGTATTAAATACAGAGGAATCCTGCAAAAAAACAGGTATTTTGCAAGGTGTAGGTGTTTATACAATGGTTGGTGGTTTAACCACTTCCCGACAATTGACATACAGTTATGTCATAGCTGGGAAGAGGAAGTATGGAGTAAGCTCACAAGCTAAGCACACTTCATACTCAGCGGGTGTTGGCAGTATGTTACAGCCGACACCTGACTGCAACGGCTGGGGTCAGATATAACTCCAATTCCGGCCGTTTAACCACAGATGCTGTGGTCAATAGAGACTGCGGCATGTAAGCCGTTAGAAAGAGGGAGCAGCCTTCTCCGACAGCCCATCGGCCCCCCGCAATGCAATCGCAGGGGGCTGATGGTTGTCATGGCAGCTTGGGGGCCTTCAGTAAGACATCATTGGTATATTCGAACTATTGCAAAATAACATTATTTAACTCGTATGGTGAACGTAATAAAAAAAAACAAAAACTCCAGAATCACACATTTTTGGTCACCTCATCTCCCACAAATAATGGAATAAAATGTGATCAAAATGACGCATGCTTTATAAAAATGGTACCAATAAACACTACAGCTCACCCCGCAAAAAAATAAGCCCTCATACCGCTCAATCGATGGAAACATAAAACAGTTATGGCTCTCAGAATGTGGCAACACAAAACAAATATTTATTTTAATAATTCGTTTTTTGGGGGGTAAAAGTAATAAAACATAAGAAAAACTAAATAAATTTGATATTGCTGACCAGCAGAATAAAGTTAACATGTCATTTTGGGAACGCAGTAAAAGCAAAAATAAAAAACAATGGCAGGATTACTGATTTTTTTTACATTCTTCCCCATAAACAATTTTTTTCCCATTTCCCAATACATTATATGGTACAATAAATGGTCCAGTAAAAAACTCATCCCGCAAAAAACAATCCCTCATAAAGCTATGACAATGGAAAAATTAAGGTTTTTGCAATACGGGGGGCAAAAAACTAAAATGAAAACCGGCTGTGGCGGCACTGGATGGCGTACAGTTATATACGTAGGGAACACACTACATTCGGTATAAGCAGTGGACTTTTCTGATTAAAAATGAGCGAGAGCGAGCCTGTGCATACATGACAACGTGGATGTCTAAAAGGGGTTAATTTCTAGCTTTGATGCAATCAAGATTTAATGTATTCAATATATCAAGTTATGGGAGATAGTGAAGCAGTGGATCCAGCAACACAGCCAGAGGCTCCATCAGATGAACACACTGCCGAACAACCCATACCTACTGTAAAAGAAGAAATCGCAAAATCAAACAAGAAGGAAGAGGATGTGAAACTGGTAAAATGTAGGATATGGTAATTACTACTATAGTTATTGAGCTTTTGGATAGTGATATAATCCTGCGATACGGAGCTATTTACCTGTACCAACATGTTGGATGATGCCCTGTGTGGTACCTTCCGGTGCTATTTTTCTCATCAAAGTGACAGATATCCGGTTGGTACCTGACGGATCCTATAAGTTGTGTGACGGATCCGCCCCTGAGAAGCCACCATGCAGATGTGAGCAGAGCCCAAATTATACTGCTATAAAGATCCAGGCCATCTCGGGCACCCCCTTCACCAGGGGCAGCCGATTGCACACAGGTCGAACACTATTAAGGCCCCATGCACTTGACCGTAATGGTTTTTACTGTCTGCAAATATGGATCCGCAAATACAGATACACATTCGTAAACGTCCGCAATTACGGAAGTACCCATAGACTTCTATAGGCGAGTCCATGCCGTAAATGCGGACAAGACTAGGACATGTTCTATATTTTGCAGATAATTTCTACGGCCCAGACACACAGCAGTAAATATACTGAAAGATGTCCATGGCCTGTAGAAATGATTTGGTCCGCAATTTAATCCGTAATTACCCGTTCCGTAATTCCGGATGAAAACTACGGTCGTGTGCATGGGCAGTAAGGCTGGACGTGTGTACAAATAAACACTTGACCTTTACATTGTATATAGATCCTATACAGTGTGATGTCATCAGATACGACCACGGTAAGGAGGAGTTTGAATGAAGTGGTGGTCGAGCATTGGCGCTGCTTCATCATTAAAAAGTCGACGGGACTTATGGAATCAGCCGAGCACAGCGCTGTTTCTGTCAATCCTGTAGACTTTAAATGGATTGGCAGTGCAAATGCTTGACCACCGCTCCATTCAAACATCTCCTCACTGTGGTCATGCGGTGAGGTGGAACAGGGGTCCTGAAACCCCTGTTCTAGTGATTAGGGGTCTAAGCAGTGGGGCCACCGGCGATCATACATTTATCACCTATCCTGGAATATCCTGTGGATAGGTGTTAAATGTGTTTTGTGGGATAACATAGTCAATTCCCCACATGTTTAGACTTCAGGACCTATAACATGGGCCAACGATCGGGCAAACGAGCGTTCATATAAACGCTCGTTCCCGATCATTCCCCTGTGCAATCAGGGCAACGATCAGCGATGAACGAGCAGGAGCAGATCTGCTCTTTTCTCTTTTATGCAGCTCATCTCCTTGTGTAATAAGGGAGCTGGGCTGCCGATATTATGAAAATGTATGGGGACGAATTATCGGAGTAACGATGGCTCGTCCCTATACATAAGCATTCATTGCTCCGTGTGAAAGGAGCAAATCAGCGCTGATCAACAAGATGTCTTGTTGATCGGCACTCGTTTACACGGCCCACGTCAGGCCGTATAATAGGACCCTTACAGGCTAATAGAACTATTCTCGTTTTCCCATTTAAAACTGTATTAGGCTTCATTCACATCTGCATCAGGGTTCCGTTGTGACGTTCCGTCGGAGCTTCTTGTCAGAACGGAACCCTGACTGAAACAAACGGAAACCATAGGTTAGCATTTCAATGGTGACTTATCAGTTTGTCTCAGTTGTGCAAGGGTAGGAATGAAACCTATGGTTTCTGTTTGTTTCAGTCAGGGTTCCGTTCTGACAAGAAGCTCCGACGGAACGTCACAACGGAACCCTGATGCAGATGTGAATGAAGCCTTAAGGCCCTTTTACACTGGATGATTGTCGGGCAGACAAGCGTTCTTAGAACGCTCGTTGCCGATAATTGCCCTGTGTAAACAGGTCAGCGATCAGCAGATGAACGAGCAAACGCTCGATCATCTGCTGGTCGTATCGTTTTAAAAAAGTAAAATATTATCGTTGTCGGCAGCGCATCTCCCGGTGTAAACAGGGAGCCGCGCTGCCGACATGACAATAATGGATGGGGACGAGCGTTGTGAGTAACGACCGCTCGTCCCCATCCACAGCTCTATGTGACAGGAGCAAACGAGCGCCGATTGTCGGCCGGTGTAAAAGGCCCTTTAGTCTATGCAGAAACTGTAAACAGGCCTCAAATACTTTACAAAAAAATATCTGCACCCTTCAAACAAACATGAGATAAGCAAGAAAAATAAGTGTTTCAATGGCTTCCAAAGAGTTCCTGCTTCAGGGAGCTATTCCTCTACTCTGTTTGTATAAGGAAAATACAGGTAATTCGCCTTCCATAGCGAAAAAACTGGAAAGAGCTGCTATATATAAAAAGTTATGTTTATAGTGGTAAAGAAAAAAATAGACCACATTCTGCTGCCAAGACCCTTCTTAATAAATTTATCTCAAATTTTAATTATTATGGGCTATATACTCAGCATACGTGAAATCATAGGAGTTTTTGTTTATCATTCTAGCAACATGCAACCACTACTAGGGGGCGCTCACTGCACATGGATTTATTCAGCTAGTATTGAACTCAATGGGTGAAGTGAAGTAGCAGCTGCAGTCAAACTTTTTGACTATGTAAAAGGAAGCAGTTTAGTGCCGGGCCCCTCTTATCATGGGCCCCATAACAATGGTGTGTTCTGCCTCTATGGTGGGTACCCCACTGGTTGCGATGTGGAAACTGTTAACAAGCAGGCTATCTACAGCTAAAAGATTTTATTATGGTCTTCTTTTAATTCCAGTTATGGCTTCCATGAACACGGAACAGCCTGGCTCATTAACACATTCACCACCAGACATTTAATTATATAAGGGTAAGGCCACACGGTGCAGTCACGATGCGTTTATGTTGAGTTTTTAAACCGCAGCAAGTCATTTTTCAATAGAAGTCAATGGTGAAATTTTGGTTATGGACAGACTGCTGCTATTACATTACAATGTGTTTTTTGTGCAGTTAACTGCATCTTCATAATGTCCGACCGCATGCAGTTAATGACCGCGCTGCCAATTTTTTGCTGAACTGCTTGCGTTTTTTAGAAGAGTTCTGCAATGTATTGTAATGAACTATATACAGGAAGCACCTAACAAACTGCAACACGGCGGAAAACTATGTCCATCAATTATTTCCTTTAAAAACGCAACAGAACTGCAGCATTACAGAGACAAAAAACGCATGCAGTTGACCGCATGCGGTTTTCAAATGCAACAAAACCACGTCAACGACGCGCCGTGTGGCCTTACCCTAATACTGCAGGCAAACGTACTAAAGGGGTTATCTCATCCACTACTAGGTCATATGGATGTCTTAAAGGAGGGTCCCCTGCTTAACCCCTTCCCGACATCCTCCGTATATATACAGTACACGCCGGGTGGGGGGAGTATGGAGTGGGCCCACGGGCTGAGCCCGCTCCATAGAGCGAGTGTGTCGGCTGTGTGTTACAGCTGACACTTCCTGGTAACTAGCAGGATCCCGCTAGTTTAACCGGTTAAATGCGGCGGTCAATCGCGACCGCAGCATTTAAATGACTAAAAACATGGAGTGCGACCCCCTGTAACGTTCCAACGGTCCCTCCACGGCGAGATTGGCGGCTGCCGTTGGTTGGCATGGCAGCCTGGGTGACAGGGCTTCATAGGAGTACAAAGACGGCGTCCAATAGACAGCATGATTCTTTTCTTTTCGATCTTCTTGAATTCATCCTAGGCCATAACTATTTTGTGTTTGACAGAAAGTTTTATCGTCGGATTTCCAGTACTGCGATGGGTGCGCGCTGTGCTCCCTCCTACGCAAACCTTTTTTTAGGTTGGTGGGAGGAGAAACACGTATATCCATCAGCACATTTTCAACAGCACGTCATCAGATGGTATAGATACATAGATGACATTCTCATTTTTTGGACAGGTACAGAAGATGAATGTAAACTTTACATTGAAGAACTCAACAGAAATCCATGTAACATACATTTAACAGCAAAAATGTCAAGAGATGGTCGAGTTCCTTGATTTAAAAATGATAAAACATGGATCACAAATCCAGACTACCCTGTATCACAAAGAGACATCTACCAATAATCTATTACATTATCAAAGTTTTCATCCGCCGCACCTAAAAAACGGAATACTGACAGGACAATTCCTAAGAATTAGGAGAAATTGCAGTGAGGAACAGGATTTCAAGCATCACGCGAAAGATCTAAGTGAGAGATTTAAACTGAGAAGGTATCCCCAAAAGGTAATCTCCAAAGCATTTCAAAAAGCGTCAAACAGTGACAGGGCTCAGACATTTATACCTAAATGTCGGGTCCAGGATAACAAACTCAGGATCATTACGGCCTATAACAGTCAATGGAGAGATGTGATTAAGGTCTTGGACAGAAATTGGAACATTTTACTATGCGAACCTAAGCTCACCCCGCACATCACCGAAAGACCCCTTTTGACAGCCAGAAGGGCTCGTAATCTGAGAGACTGTGTAACAAGAAGTCACTTTTCTAGACGAACGGTACATTTGGGGAGGGGAGTCAAGCTCAAAGGCTCATATGCATGTGGCGACTGTAATATTTGTCAATTTCACGGATACATTTATAGAGCCGATTGACAAAAGACAATATCAATTTAAGTCATATATTAATTGTCGAACCAAAAATGTAATCTACGGTATGCACTTACTTGTTCCTGTCCAAAGGTTTACATAGGTCAAACAAGTCAGGAGTTGAGCAAGAGAATACAACAACATATATCAACCATCACGCTGGCAGACAGAGATGTCAAACAAAGCAAGATCTTGACTTCTGTGGCTTCACATTTCCTGCAGGCCCATAAAGGTTAGACCTCCAGCCTACAGATAATTGGTTTGGAACACATACAGACTAACATTAGAGGAGGTAATATAGTTCCTAAACTCTTACAATATGAATCCAGGTAGATCTATAATGTTGGATGTATGTCTCCTAGGGGCATGAATGAGGAATTATTGTATACCAGCTTTTACAAAGCATAATAACATGTAATTATTCACAACACATTTTTTATACAAATGTAATTTATTTTTTTCCACACACATGTAATATGACTTTAAGGACAATAATTACTGACACCGGGATTATATTCGTTTTGTCTTTACTGAACATGCAGAAAATATGACAACAGTCAAAAACTTGAGCTCTAGGCAAAATATAACTGGTGCTCGGTAAACAATACAGTCTCTGCTTTTATCCGGCACTTCAATATAACACAGTCTCTTATAATCCGTAATGATTAAAATATGTTCTCTTTATCCGGTGCCTTAGGATAATAAAGTCTCTTAGCTTCCAGGTTTAGTGTAATGTGATCTTTGAGGTCCGGCAATGTAATACAATGCACTCTCTGATGATCCGGCACTTAATGGCTCTATGTTACCTTATGCTCAAAATGGCGTCTTCAGCTTCTTGCTCTAAACACTCTCCTCTTAACCCAGCCGGATCTCCTTAACTTGGAACTCCAGTAAATGCGTGTCTGATACTTCACATTACTTATGCTCTGCTGCTGGCCAGAATGCTCTTTATCTTTTACAGTTATCTGAGTCACAATGTCTTCCTTACTTGCTACAGCTCTCTCAGTCCAGTCTCTGTCTCTTCCTGTCCAGCGCTTCTCAGACCTCTCTCCAGACACTTCCTCACTAGACCTCTCTTGTATATCACTCCACACACTAAACACTGTCGATGTACTAACCTCACAGCGCCCTCTAGTGGCCGGCCACAACCTCCCATTTCTCAATGCCATACAATCCTTTTGCTGGGTTACATCTTTTCCCCCAGGTTTATCAGTTGCCGTCCCGGCAACTTGCTGTGGCGTCACAAATCCTTCAAACCTAGAAGGAAGTCTTCCAAAATTGGATCGCTGAGAATGACGTACCTGTGACAACTCTTCTTCCACAGGAGTAACATTCTCTTCTTGTACTTCACTGGTACTTTCTTGTCTCTCTGGTACTTGAACCGGCGGACTCCACCAACCTTCATCTACGGGAACGGGTGTTGCAACAGGAGGATCTCTAGTGTTTGCTTCTGGTTCACGACTTATAAATGTGCAGGGTCTCAGCATATTTCTGTGTACGGTTTTCAAAGGGCCACTACTACCCTCCGGCTTGATCACAAATACAGGAATATATGGATTGGGCTGACGCACCACCTCATACGCCAAGGTTTCCCACTTCCATTGCAGCTTTCCTGCTCTTCTTGCACCCTGGTTTCGCACGATTACTCTATCACCCACTTGCAAAGGTAGTTCCTTCAATTTCTGATTTACTGTAAGATCATGAGGCCCCAGTCTCTGCGCCACTAAATTATACATTTCTTGTACCTTGCGTCGATGACCCCACATCCAGGTCTGCGGAATCCACTCTTCTTGTTCTTCCGGGATAGGCATCATTAAATTTAGGGGACATCGTCCATTTCTTCCGAACATTAACAGAAAAGGAGAATATCCAGTAGTGGCATGTACAGTGTTATTATAGATCCAGATTAATTCTGCAATGTAGTCAGGCCATCTCTCTTTTTTTTGTTTCTCCAGTGTTCGCAACAACTGCAATATGGTCCGATTCACCCTTTCACAGGCCCCGTTCCCTTGAGGGTGATACGGGGTCGTGCGGGTCTTTTTAATCTGGTACAATCTGCATAATTCTTCTATTACTCGCCCCTCAAAACAAGCTCCTTGATCAGAGTGAAGTTGTGAAGGACATCCATAGGGTAAGATGAAATGAGTCCACAATCCCTGTGCCGCAGATTCAGCCGTTTGATCTCTGGTAGGTACGGCCACTGTGAATTTGGTGAAGTGGTCTATCACAACCAATAAATATCTGTACCCTTGTAAAGACTCATCTACTGTCAAATAGTCCATCATGACCAACTGTAATGGATAATGCGTCTGTATATGCCCCACCGGAGCTTGTTGTTCAGCCGCTCTGGCCAGGGTGCAATTTCTACAGTTCTGACACACTTTCTGTGCCACTGCAAACAGCAAAGGATGATAGTAGAATTGTTGCAACCAACGGAAAGTCTTTTCAGGACCATAATGCCCCTTTTTCTCATGCATCCACTTAACCGTACTTTCTAACTCTCGCTCCGGCAACACAGCTTGCCAGACGGGTCCTTCCATGGTCGGTAGGAATACTCGGTGGTACAATATCCCTTGTTTTACTGCCAATCTATCTCGTTGGCGATATATTCTCTGTCCCACTCCAGACAATCGCAATCGCTCTCGTTGATTGGGTCGGTATCTCTCTAGCACCCATCTTCTTACAGTCCGAATTTGAATATCTTGCAACTGCTGTTTCTTCCATTCTTCAGCAGTCCATTGATCGATGGTTTCTCTTATGGGCTCCACAGTATGCACCGGAGCACTTTGAATATTCTCACCTGGCATCTGATCATGTACTTCATTGGCAAGGAAATTAGGAGTCTCTGTTTCCTCTAACTCCTCTTCAGTCAGTCCTTCAGGCAAATCTACTGGATTACGGGACAGGGCATCTGCATTCCCATTAGCTCGTCCTGGGCGGTACTTCACAGTAAATTTAAATTTGCTAAGTCGTGCTCGCCAACGTTGCTCCATAGCACCCAATTTGGCTGAGTCTAAATGAACCAATGGATTATTGTCAGTCCATAACACACACTCTGCGCCCAGCAAGATATCTGCAAATCGCTCGGTCACCGCCCATACGACTGCCAAAAGTTCCAACCGGAATGAGCTATAGTTGTCCGGATTCTTTTCCCCATCTCTCAGCGTCCGACTGGCATAAGCAATGACACGTTCCCGTCCATTCTGCACTTGAGAAAGAACAGCTCCTAATCCTTATAAACTTCCATCGGTACACAAAACAAATGGTAGAGAGTAATCTGCATACGCCAAGACAGGAGCACCAGTTAGTCGTCTTTTTAACTCTTGGAAGGCTTGTTCAGCCTCTATTCCCCAAGTGATACTTCTCTTATGATCGACTCCCGGTTTGGTTCCATTCAGTAACACATATAGGGGAGCAGCCACCTTAGCAAAATTCTGTATGAACCGTCTGTAATATCCAATCAGTCCTAGGAAACTTCTAAGCTCTGTTACTGTCTTTGGTACCGGCCATTGTTGCACGGCTCGTACTTTGGCATCCATTGGTTGTACACCGTCTCTAGTAACCACGTGTCCCAGGTACTCAATTCTTTCTTTAAACAAGTGACATTTGCCCGGTTTTAGTTTTAGACCATGTTCTTCGATACGCGTAAGTACCACTTTCAATCTTTCCAAATGTTCTGTGAAAGTGGCTGAGAAGATAATGATGTCATCTAGGTAGATGAGCAAACATTCAAAGTTTAAATCTCCCAAACAAACTTCCATCAAGCGCTGAAATGTAGCTGGTGCATTGGTTAGACCGAACGGCATTCTCAAAAATTCGTATAACCCCATAGGGGTGATGAATGCAGTCTTTTCTCGATCTTCTTCTGCAACTGGTACTTGCCAGTACCCACTGGCCAAATCCAGGGTAGAGAAGTATTTGGCCTTACCCAAAGCCAGCAAAGAGTCTTCTATTCGTGGTAAAGGGTATGCATCTCTGACGGTGCAGGCATTCAATCGCCGGTAATCTACACAGAACCGCAAGCTTCCATCTTTCTTCTTTACTAATACTATGGGAGAAGCCCATGGACTTTTACTGGGTCGGATAACATGACTGTCTAGCATGCGTTTTAGCAACACTTTGGCTTCTTGATAAAAAGCGGGCGGAATGGTACGGTATCGTTCTCGTACCGGGTGAGCATTTCCCGTATGTATTTCATGTTCTAAAGTTGTTGTCAACCCAAAGTCTGCTTCATTCTTGGAAAAAGCCTTGGAGTGCTCTCCTAACACTCCCGCCACTTCATCTATTTGTCTGGTAGTCAAATCCGTTCCTTCTAAAGGTATTTGCTCCAGTAATCGCCTCCCAATGGTGTCATTAGCTTGAGTGGTGGCTCGACACACTGTAACCACAGCTACACTTTCACAAGGATAACTCACTTGCCAATCTGAACGGCTTTCCACTTGTTCCTCCCTCACCGGAAACACTTCAGCTACTAGTTCCCGGGGAAATAAGGTTACATTTTGTTTCGTGATATTAACCACTCGTAATAATACTTGTCCAGCCTGCACCTTGCATATCGACCGGGCCACGGCTACTCCTTCTTTCTGCAGAGCTGATTCAATTAACACAGTGGTGCCCTTTAACACTTTATTAGTACCCACTGGCAAGGGTAACAACATTTCATGGCCTGCTGGTACTTGTATACTTCGAGAGGCTGGTATCTTAACCAGTCCTACCCTTCCAGGCCAATTTAACAGTTCTCCATTAATGCGACAATGTTTTAAAGTGCGCTGTAAAGCCATTTGAGAAGGTCGTTGAGTGGGTATTTGTTTCCAGTATTTTGGGCCCAGCTCTTGTGACATTACTCCATCTAAGTCCCGCAATATATTCATTCCTAGAATCACGGGAATTTCAGAGTCCATAGCTTTTTCTACTATGATAACCCCCTTTTTGTTCAAATCACGATTCCATATTGAAATGTCCATTTGTATAACTCCCAGGATAGGGATAGGTAAACTATTAGCTGCCTTGAGTCTTATCCAAGTGTCACTCTTCCCACATAACAAGGAAGGGAAATAAGTTTCAAACACAACTTTATCCATAGTGGTCACTTGAGATCCAGTATCGATTAAACATGACAACTCAACGCCATTGAATTTTGCTACGACGACGGGACATTCCCCCACTATATCTGTAGCATCTAACGCAGGGCATGTATCCGTGGACTCCCCTGTAGTTTGCCCCTCAACTACAGGTCGTTCTAGTTTAAATTCCTGCGATTGCTCTGATACTGAGAACGCATGCAATTTCTAGCAATGTGTCCTGCTCGGCCACAATTATAGCAGATGGTAGGGTCTGGAGCATTCCTACCTTGATTCCTCCTATCTGCAAACGACTGTCTCTCTTGTGAGTATCGAACTGGAGTTCCAGGGTCAGGCTTATTAGTAATAGCGGCTTTCAACTCTCTCATGGCACCTTCCAATGACTCCATCCTTGCCTCCATGTCGGGGTTCTTCTTGGTTACAATTTCTGCTTGCCTGACCACCGTATCAGTGCTGGCCGATTCCTCTTTTTCCAATGCGATAGCTTCCGTCAATAATTGATGAATCGTCATATCTGGTTATTTCTTTAACTTTTCCTTCAGAGTTCTCCTTAACGGTGGATTCTTGAGACCTATTACAAACTGATCCCGCAATACTACGTGTACATTGGTAAAGGACCCGGCTGATTGTTCTTCTTTACGTTGCAACATTGCCATTATTTCCTGTAATCCATTTGCAAACTGCGCCAGTGTCTCTTCTTCTTTCTGCTGGCGGGCAAAGAATCGCTTCCTTATCATGCCCTCAGAGGACGTATCCCCATACACATCATCTAATAGCTGCCGAATTTGTTCGAAGGTTTGTCGGTGTCGTGCTGGCTGTAACAAAACGGTTTTCCTAGCTTCTCCTTCTAAGGTACTTAGCGCCAATTCTACTTTTAAATGTGGAGCGACATTACAGAGCCGTGCCGCTCCTTCCAGCCGTTCACTCCAATCTTCCAACAATAGATCAGATCCATTAAACTTTGGCAAATTATTTAAGAGGGCTCCCACCGGTATCATTGGATGGGTCACACTGGATGATAATGTTGTCTCGTCCATTGTATCTGCATCCATCCTGCCGACTACGCCAAGTTGTAATATGACTTTAAGGACAATAATTACTGACACCGGGATTATATTCGTTTTGTCTTTACTGAACATGCAGAAAATATGACAACAGTCAAAAACTTGAGCTCTAGGCAAAATATAACTGGTGCTCGGTAAACAATACAGTCTCTGCTTTTATCCGGCACTTCAATATAACACAGTCTCTTATAATCCGTAATGATTAAAATATGTTCTCTTTATCCGGTGCCTTAGGATAATAAAGTCTCTTAGCTTCCAGGTTTAGTGTAATGTGATCTTTGAGGTCCGGCAATGTAATACAATGCACTCTCTGATGATCCGGCAGTTAATGGCTCTATGTTACCTTATGCTCAAAATGGCGTCTTCAGCTTCTTGCTCTAAACACTCTCTTCTTAACTTCAGCCGGATCTCCTTAACTTGGAACTCCAGTAAATGCGTGTCTGATACTTCACATTACTTATGCTCTGCTGCTGGCCAGAATGCTCTTTATCTTTTACAGTTATCTGAGTCACAATGTCTTCCTTACTTGCTACAGCTCTCTCAGTCCAGTCTCTGTCTCTTCCTGTCCAGCGCTTCTCAGACCTCTCTCCAGACACTTCCTCACTAGACCTCTCTTGTATATCACTCCACACACTAAACACTGTCGATGTACTAACCTCACAGCGCCCTCTAGTGGCCGGCCACAACCTCCCATTTCTCAATGCCATACAATCCTTTTGCTGGGTTACACACATATTTACATTATTTATACAATATACAACAATTATTTTTTTTCACATGCACTTATTTAACACTATTTTGCACATTATGATCTATATGTTTCATACGACTCATACAGGTCTCTTCCCTTCTTTTTTGCACATTTTTTGCACAAATTAGGTAGCACATCACATATTCGATATTAAGTAGGCGGTCTATTATATTATGAAATGCTCTTGGCAAATAATCCCTTGTTCCTCAATTATAATTTATTCAGTAAAACGAAAGATTCTTTATCTTTTAGGCAACATTAACACACTCTACTAGCCCGGTTTCCTGTTCCATTTGGCATGTATGGGTTCCTCCGCTGGTTACAACGTTACAGAAACCATTTGATAACGAGAAAGAAAAAGACAACTAAGCAACGTGATGATAATTTTACCCTGTTTTACCATATATTATTCTATACAAATGTCTACCAAATGTCCTCTTCCCTTTTCTTTTGTAACTGTTCTATTATATGTTTTTATCCCTAGTGGGTCCCCTTTTTTGACTAGCTTGTGGGTTCCTTCTACATGGCGCACATGAGATAGGCAAAATAGTGTACGGCATATACTTACTGGCTAATCTTCATGTATATTAGAGTGCTTCAATAAAGTTTGAATTAGATATATTTAATGTTGCAGAGTCATGTTTGTGCATGTGTATATATACATCTTCTGCCATTTGAATCTTCATCATCTATCATACGAATCATGATTATTGGCAAAGATCTCCTATACGATAACTTATTACTTTTTCATCCAGTACTCAAATCCCTTTATAAAATAATAAGGGTTTTCTTATACACTTTGCACTTTTATAAGTGCACATTGCGAATATACGTAAGATGTATGTGTACATGTTCAGGCACTGCCTCCTCAAAATACATAAGAACTAATGTTATCCTAAATAATCTTTCCAATCATGATCGTCACCTCACCTCATCATTTTTGCTATCCTGTCCAATTGTGGACATGTATGTATATTGCCAGTTCACTTTCCCTTAAATTCAGTTCATACGAACATTCCTTATTGTCATAGTTCCCTGCCTACTCCGGCTTTTTCGTTCTTCTGCGCAGGCGCCGCTTCCCAGGTGCATGCGCATCAGATTCCGGCAACAGCTGCTTCCCCTTTCCCACCGGACACGGTCTGCACGTGCGCGGTTTGCCGCATCATATCTCCATGGTGACGGTCCTGACGCTTTCATTCCACGGCGCAGCGAGCCTCCGCCGGGTGTACTGCGCGTGCGCCGGGTCCGGCAACAGGTGAACATGGTGCTGGACTTGGCGCATGCGCACTGCACATGAGCGGACGCCGACTTGTGCCACACTTCCTGTCCTATGAAGCATTGAGAGGGGTAAGCGCGCCCTAGGGTGCACTATTTACCAAAACTTATTGACTATACTACATAACATGACCACATTCTTACACATAAATTTACCCCTGAGGAAGCCACTAAGGACTTAGAATCCCCTTTTCCCCTCATGGTTCAGAACTAGGATATGCTGGTTAGATACAACATTTCTTTGCTACATGGAACGCATATTGAGGGGTTCAGGTGGGTGAGTGGGGGTTTCTATTGTTTGCCACGTATTAGGGTACCCCCCCAAAAGAGATTCTTGTTTAGCATTTTTATGCTACTTTTAAATGCTTTTATTATTTATGTGGTGTATCAACTTTAAATAAATATATTAGTTTGTTACTTATATTATTATTATTTCATGGTATCTTATTTGCGCCTTATACATACCCATTCGGTGCTTTGTATTTCATACTGTGGTTTTAGGGTATGTGGCAACATTCATGCAGTGCCCGCCGGTGATTTATTTGATTTCAATGCGAAGCGGAGGCGTTTTTTCCCGGGAGCGGAAAAACCGTCTCACGGGAAAAAGAAGCGACATTCCCTATCTTCGGGCGTTTACGTCTCTGACTTCCCATTGACATCAATGGGAGGCAGAGAAAGCGTATTTCGCAGTGTTTTTTGCCTGCAGCGCTCAATGGGCACGGGCGAAAAACGCTGCAAAAAAAATGCGGCAAACGGCGTGCAGGCAGATCCACACAGAATTTTGAGGCAGAATCTGCCTGCAAAAAACTCAGTGTGAACATAGCCATAGGCCTCATGCACACCACCGTAGCCATGTGCACGGCCGTGATTTTTGGGTCGGCCGGCCACGGAGTGTCAGCCGCGAGCCGCCCGCAAGTCGTGGGCTGTGCACCTGGCCGCGGCCATTATTTTTGCAGTCCGGTCTCCAGGGCCATGCATGGACCGTGGAAACCACGGTCGTGTGCATGGCCCCATAGGAATGAATGGGGCCGCAATTCTCCCGTGGATTTTCGGGGGAATTGCGGCCGCAAAAGCACGTTCGTGTGCATGGGGCCTTAGGGTCTACACACCTACATAAAATCTAATCAGTATAAGTGAAATATTGTATTTCTTTAACCAACAATTATATATTGTCAGTAATCATGTAGTGAAAGACACCATTGATTCACTCAATGAACACCCAGGGGGTATGTGGAGGGACACAAGCTTCTTTATTCTCCCTAGGGATCAGTCATTTTGCAAACATCAATAGGCATCTGTTATTAGCGGCTGGGATTATTTTCCTCTTATACATATATGACAATCATGGGACTCATTACTTTAGGCTGGTGTAACAGGCTGAAGATAAAATTCACCGGTCTAACAAAAGTCTAAAGACAAAGCCTCGTGTGTAGCTGCAGGCCATGCGGTCTATGAATTACTTGTACTAAAGGAATCCTAACCATTAAATTCAATGTAACAACATAGAAGAACTACAGCTACGTCGCTTGTATATTGGTCGGTGCCCTACTGACGCCAATGCCAATCCTGACCCTTTATGTGTCATCACTACCCGACATGTAAGGGGTCCAATTGAATTGGTTAATATCTGTGTGAGATATTAAATACTCCTGGTCATTAGAAATGTTCAACATGTTCCCATTCAGAGGGGGGCGGCAAACTTGGATGCATATGGCCACCTTTATGGATAGTACTCTCAAGTTCTTGTAATTTTAGAGAAAATGTTCTCACTGGTACTCAGAGCCACCATCAGAGCATTACTGTAACGTCCGTGGTCGCTGACCACGAACTCCTTCCATCTGGTCGACGCCCTTCTCCCCAGAGATGTCTGCACATGCGGCCGTCCTGTTCTATAGTGGCCACCAGGGTGCGTTCGCGAGCTCAGTCCAGACTTAAGGAGCCATTGCGCACACAGGTGTTAGATTGAGCTGATTGCTCCCAGAGCACCCTGGACTATAAGAAGGCCTCTGCCCCTTTCCGTATTGCCTGAGCTTTGTTGTCGTTACCCTAGTTAGTCTCTGCAAATGGTCTCCTAGTGTCTTCCAGTTCCCAGTGTTTCCCGTTCCTGCTACCTGTATCCCGTGCTATCCTGGTCAAGTACTGTATCGAGTTGTAATCGTGCTGTGCCGTATACCACGCTTGTTCTGTTACACCACGCCTTGTGTCCGCCTGCTGCTAAAGTGCCAATCGAGCCTGCCTTGCTACTGTCCGAAGCTACCTCAGTTACACCTATACGAACTATAGACTTTAACCTGTGTCCTGTTAGCCAGCTGCCATACCGTTAACGCGGTACGGTCCAGTGGGTCCACATACGCAATGTGACAATTACATTTGATGACATCCAGAAATAGGCCATAACAGTGTACCAGTGTGAGGCCCGTGCGGTTTGGGAACGGAAAAGGCCTTGTATTTGGATGTAATGAGCCGTCATTTACATATACATATATATATATATATATATATATATATAGGAAATCACATCCTGGGCATGTTTATATTTCAAGAAGAGCACGAGTGCCAATAAGCTATAAGGTGGTGTGACTGAGCACAGATGGCCACCCAACTGCATAGCCAGGCCACTTGTTGACGGAGTGGATAGATTCAGGAGATGCATTCATGAACATACACATACCATGTCAGTGTATGGATCATAAGTTCATAACTTAGATGTGAAAGATTACAGGTGGATCCTGCTCGCCAGAAACACGGAAGACCTGCTGACACTGAACCCGTCAGTTCCGCGGGACTGACGGATTCAGGACATAGCGAACGATACAGCTGCTCTGTATAGAGAGCACAGAGCAGCTGTATCTCAAAAAGTAAAACTATTTTTTTTATAAAAACTCTTTAGAAAGAGGCACTAATCACACCAACTGACGTGTCTATTAAAAAAAAAAAAAAAATTTCCTTTCAAAGGTTTACATAGCCTTTAAATATATCGGTCGACATTTTTTTATTTTATAGGAAAATATTTTTACAAATTTCAGCCACAGCTTTTCTTCCTCGCTCACTTATTGGCTCTGACAATGGCCCAAAATATGTATTCCTCTGTTGAACAATCTTGAAGGAAGCAATTACAGTAGGTTGCTGCTACTACAGTCCTGTTACAACTTGCTGAGAAAGCTTTGCCCTGAGGCTAAGTGATGATCTGTGAGGTTACAAGTTGTATCTTGGAATCTTAAATGTTTATCGGCTTAAGAACCTTCTGAAGCCATTGCATCCAGATACCTACACATGAATGAAGCAGAACCATTTTACATAATATATTGTATAAACATTTACCATGGAAGAACTCCCGGAAAAGTGGTCCCCGCCCCAGGAAAGTAATAGCTGGTTTACACAAACAGATTTCTGCCGATAACGAGTGCCGATCGACAATAAATCAAGTCGATCGGCGCTCATTTTAATGCCGTTTACACAAGTCAATGCAGACTGTATAGGAGACGAATAATCGTTAATGATTGTTCTGTCCCCATATAGTTTGCATCATTGTTTACTTAGAGAACTGTGCTGCCAGCAACGATGATTTTTCTAGGCTGCATAAAAGATGCGATCAGCCAACATACGAGCATTTGCTGATCGCCACCCTTGTTTACATGCACCAATGATCGGGGAGGAGCGTTCGTATGAATGCTCATTCGCACGATGATTGGCTTGTGTAAATAGGCCTTTACAGAAAGGTAAATAAGGGTTATCACCTATCATACAATGCAATTATGAGTAGGAATCATTGTTTTTTCCCAAAATTGGACATTGATCACCCCCCCAAAACAAAAATAGAAAGGTTAACTTTTATTCCATACACCTTCTCTCTGTTAGGGTATGTTCACACCGAGTGGTTTCAGCTGTTTTTCGGGCAGTAAACGGTCCGAAAAACGGCTGAAAAATTGGAAGCAAAACGCCTACAAACATCTGCCCATTGCTTTCAATGGGAAAAACAGCGTTCTGTTCTGACGAGCCATTTTTTTCATGGCTGTTTTTTCAAAGCGGCTGCATAAAAAAACAGCTGCAAAAAAGAAGTGCATGTCACTTCTTCAGACGTTTTTGGAGCAGTTTTTCATAGACTCTAAAGAAAAAGAGCTCCAAAATTCTGCCAAAATCGCGAGTGTCTTAAAAAACGTCTGAAAATCAGGAGCTGTTTTCCGTTGAAAACGGCTCCGTATTTTCAGACGTTTTTGAGTTTGTGTGTGCACATGCGCTAAGAGATCCCAGCATCATGCATGACACATAATCTATTCATTAGATGGGACCTGTAACGCATGTGAGCATTGATTCTGTGTCAGTGTGAGACGTCAAATGTCGCAAACTTTATGGATTTAATGTATTAAAAAGTCATTAAACTTTTTAACAAGCTTCCACGTAACTCTGGATAGAATATGCTGGTATAAGGTATCAGCCAATTAGTTATTATGTATTAATTTGTATTCTCCCTCCTTCACTCTCCACCCATGTCCCTGTTAGTCATTGTCACACTCCTTCCATATTGGGTACAGAGAAAAATGTACAGCAAGAGGGGTAAGCAGAGCCCACACTCTGCAGGAATCGCCACGACCGCACAGCAGCGAGTGTTGTGGAGCCATCATTTGGTGTCATTGTGGTGGTGTCATAGAGGAGGAAGGTCCTGATTACATATGCCCCCACATTATAAACTGAAATACCAGCAAAACCCGAAACAAAACTACTACCAAGCAAAACTTGCACACCGAAAGCCAAATGGCGCTCCCTCCCTTCTGAGCCCTACAGTGTGCCCAAACAGCAGTTTACGTCCACATATAAGACATTTTATACCCAGGAGAACCCGCTCAACATTGTATGTGGTATTTGTCTTCATTGGCACAAACTGGGCACAACATATTGTGCACTAAAATGGCATATAAAGTTCAAGATTTTAATTTTCACTTTGTACCATCTGCTACGAATTAACCCCTTTGCGCACCACAACTTAATAGCATGTCGTGGTGTGGGGGGATATATATGGAGCAGGCTCATGCGCTGAGCCTGCTCCATATGCTGCAGGTGTAGGCTGTGTATTACAGCTAACACCCGGGACTAACGGACAGGAACAGCGATCGTGCTGTTACAGGAGCCTGTAAAAATTATATTATACTGCAATACATTAGTGTATTGTACCAGCGATCTAAGGATTGCTGGTTCAAGTCCCCTAGGGGCACTAATAAAATTTGTACAAAAAAAAACAAGTAAATAAAGTTATTATTTGTGAAAAATATATATAATATGTTTAACCCCTTAAGGACGCAGCCTAGTTTGGGCCTTAAGGCTCAGAGCCCATTTTTTTAAATCTGACATATTTCACTTTATGTGGTAATAACGTCGGAATGCTTAAACCTATCCAAGCGATTCTGAGTTTGTTTTCTCGTGAGACATTGGGCTTTATGTTTGTGGTAAAATTTGGTCGATATATTCAGTGTTTGTTTGTGAAAAATGGCAAAATTTAGAGAAAAATTTGAAAAAATAGAATTTTTCGGAATTTAAATGCATCTGCTTGTAAAACATATGGTTCTACCCCCCAAAATAGTTACTAGTTCACATTTCCCATATGTCTACTTTAGATTGCAATTGTTTTTTGAACATTCTTTTATTTTTCTTGGACGTTACAAGAATTAGAACATAAACAGCAATCTCTCATATTATTAAGAAAATGTCAAAAGCCTTTTTTTTAAGGTACCTGTTCAGTTCTGAAGTGGCTTTGAGGGGCCTATGTATGAGAAACCCCCATAAAACACCTCATTTTAAAAACTAGACCCCTCAAAGTATTCAAAACAGCATTTAGAAAGTTTTTGAACCCTTTAGGCATTTCACAGGAATTAAAGCAAAGTGGAGGTGAAATTTCCAAATTTCCTTTTTCTTGCTGAAATTCAATATTATTCAATTTTTTTTCTGTAACACAGAAGGTTTTACCAGAGAAACACTACTAAATATGTATAGTCCAGATTCTGCCATTTTTACAAATGTCCCACATGTGGCTCTAGTGTGCTCATGGACTAAAACACAAGCCCCAGAAGCAAAGAAGCACCTAGTGTATTTTGGTAGCCTCTTTTTTATTAGAATATATTTTAGGCAGCATGCCAGGTTTGAAGAGGTGTTGACAGTGGCGTAGCTATAGGGGTCGCAGCGGTCGCACTTGCGACCGGGCCCCTAAGCCTGGGGGGCCCACGGGCCCCCGTTGCCATACTGTACGCTTCCAAAAAAAATCTTCTGTGCCGTAAAGCCGGCACTTCCTGGTTACGGTCACATGGTACACTTAGTGTACCATGTGACCGTGTTGTCACATGACACGTCTTCCGGACAGTGGAGTGGAAGAGTCGTGCCGAGGACTCCAGGTAAGCTGCAGTCTGTGTTGTAATGTATTGTGATGTAATGTGTTGTGTTGTGATGCCTTGTAATGTATTGTGTTGTATTGTGCTGTTTGCGGTGGAGAGGGGGGGGGGGCCGTTAAATCACAGCCCCCCCTCCTCTCTCCACCGCAAACTTCACAATACAACATAATACAGTATAGTACACATGACTATGAGAGCGGGGCTGCGGCTGTGTAATACAGCCATTGCCCCGCTCCTGAGTCGTGACATGTGCGCGCCGTCAGCATGATGTGATGCGGCCGGCGCTGCACTAATGATCTGCGGCACTGAAGACAGAACATGGCACCCCCATGTTCTGTCTTCAGTGCCTGAACCGCCGCTCATTAGTGCAGCGCCGGCAGCATCTCCTCATGCTGACAGCGCGCGCACTTACTGTCAGGAGCGGGGCAATGGCTGTATTACACAGCTGCAGCCCCGCTCTATAACGGCGGAGATCAGAGGAACCTCTCATCTCCGCCGCTATTCTCCTGAATGCTGCGATCAAAGCCGACTGCAGCATTCAGGGGAAAATGAGAAAGGGGGGGGGGATGCCCCTGGATCGTGTCACAGGGAATTCCTGTGACGCGATCGAGGGCCATACCATATATGGGCAGACAGCCCTGGGGTCTATTGAAGGACCCCAGGGCTGTCTTACCATATTTCCTCTTAGGGCATACTGAGGTATGTCCTAACAACTGCCTGTGTGCTATCTGTCCACAGGCTAATGTACTGGCATATATGTGATATATGTCAGTAAATTAAAGTTTAAAAATAAAGTAAAAACAAAGTAATGTTAAATAAAAAAAACACACATTCACCTTTTTTACAATAAACATTAAAATAGGTCTCAATACATAAAATATACACATATTGGGTATTGGCGCGCCCGTAATAACCTGCACAACTATTTTTTTTGCATTATTTGTGATGTGTACTCTGTAAAAAAATAAAATAAACTGCTTTCTATCACTTATTGTGAGGCACGAGGTGTGATGAATTTAACCTCCATGTGCCTCACATTAATAGTAATTAACCCCATCATGTACCTCACACATTAACCCATTATGACTGAGAAACATGACGGAATTAATTACTATTAACGTGAGGCACATTCAAAATTCATCATCACACCTCGTGCCTCACATTAGAAAACGAAAGAACTTTTTTTTTTTATTACTGTAAACGAAGTATCGGTATCGAAGTCTAAATTTTGGTATCGTGACATCCCTACACTGTGGGTCGCGTCCCCCTGGGGGTTCGTGTGAAGACCTCCGGGGGGTCGAGAGTCACTCACCGAGGTCCCGGTTCCATTCAATCCTGGAGCAAGGAGCTGGCATCTCCTTGATCCAGCATTCACTGTGCCCTGAGCGGCTCGACGCAGGCAGGCGGGATGTAGCGACATAATCGCGCCTGTCTGCGCTGAGTCACTCATAGCACAGACCGGAGGAGGCGAAGGATCCTGCACCCGGCGTGGGAACGGGGATAGGTAAGTAATTATGCTATTTTTTTTATTATGCACATATGGGGGCATTATACTGTATGGGAGGCTAATATTGTGTGGGGGGCATTATACTGCATGGGGGGCAGATATGGCATGGGGGCTGATAAGATGGGGGGCATTATACTGAATGGGGGCTGATATGGGGGAATTATACTGTATGGGGGCTGATATGGGGAGCATTATACCGTATGGGGCTGTTATGGGGGGCATTATACGTTATGGGGCATTACACTGTGTGGGGGCAGCTATGGCAGCATTATACTGTGTGGGGGAATTATACTATGGGGCTGTTGGGCAAAGCGTCTGGGCATAGGCACGCACAGGGGTCTGATGATAATGATGATGGTGGTGTTGGGGAGTGGTAGGGGGGCCCAAGCTGAATTCTTGCACCCGGGCTCATGAGCCTTTAGCTACGCCCCTGGGTGTTGAGGTGCCAAAACAGTAGCAATCCCCCAAAAGTGACCCCATTTTGGAAACTACACCCCTCAAGGAATTCATTTATTGTTATTGTTACCATTTTGAGCCCACAGCGCGTATTTTAATTGGGCTGTGAAATTAAAAAGATGACATTTGTTCCAATAAGATGTAGTTTTGCCTCAAAATTTCTTATTTTCACAGGGAACAAAATGCCCCATTTTATTGCCCAATTTATCCTGAGTGCTGCAATACCCCATTTGTGGCGATAAACTGCTGTTTGGGCCCATGGGAGGGCTCAGAAGGAAAGGAGCGCTATGTGTTCTTTGCAGTCCAGATTTTGCTGGATTGGTTTTCGGGTGCCATGTCGCATTTGCAGAGCCCCAGAGGTATCAAAGCAATGGAAACCCACCAAAAGTGACCATTTTGGAAACTACACCCATCAAGGAATTCATTTATGGGTGTTGTGACCATTTAGACCCAACAGTTTTTTCACAGAATTTATTTGAATTGGAGTGTGAATTAAAAAAAAAAATAATTTTTTCCAATAAGATGTAGTTTTGGCTCAAAATTTCTTATTTTCTCAATGAATAAAATACCCCATTTTGTTGCCCAGTTTGTCCTGAGCGCGGCAATACCCCATTTGTGGTGATAAACTGCCGTTTGGGCCCATGGAAGGGCTCAGAAGTAAAGGACCACCATTTGGCCTACTGGGGATTTTCTGGTGCTAAGTCATTTATGCAGAAGCCCCTGAAGTACCAGTACAGTTGAAACCCCCGAGAAGTGACCCCGTTTTAAAAACTACACCCCTTAAGGCATTCATCTAGAGGTGTTGTGAGCATTTTGACCCCACAGGTATTGTCTAAAAGGTAATGCGCAGCAGATGGTGCAGAGTGAGATTTGAAATTTTCTATATATATATATATATGCCATGTCAGTGTCTGATATATTGTGCCCAGCAAGCGCCACCGGAGACATACACCCCATAAACTGTAATGTGGGTTCTTCCGGGTACGGCAATACCCTACATGAGGCTGTTATTAGCTGCCTGGGCACACGGCAGGGCTCAGAAGGAAAGGACCACCATTTGGCCTACTGGAGCTTGTCTGGTGCTAAGTCATGTATGCAGAAGCCCCTGAGGTACCAGTACAGTTGAAACTCCCGAGAAGTGACCCTGTTTTAAAATCTACACCCCTTAAGGCATTCATCTAGAGGTGTAGTGAGCATTTTGACCCCACAGGTATTGTGTAAAAGGTAATGCGCAGCAGAGGGCGCAGAGTGAGATTTGCAATTTTCTATACATATATGCCAATTCAGTGTCAGATATATTGTGCCCAGCATGCGCCACCGGAGACATACACCCCATAAACTGTAATGTGGGTTCTCCTGGGTACGGCAATACCCTACATGTGGCTGTTAGCTGCCTGGGCACACCGCAGGGCCCAGAGGGGAAAGGTGAGGGGGGATAAGCTGTGCGGAGTGCACACTGGCGTAGCTATAGGGGTCTCAGCGGTCGCAATTGCGACCGGGCCCCGAAGCCAGGGGGGCCCACGGCCCCCCCCAAACAACATCAATAAAAAGTTACTATAGTAACTCGGGCCGCGGGCCCCTGTTACTATAGTAACATACTTTACTTACCTTCCTGGTTCCGGATCGCAGCGGAGGTCCTGACGTCAAGCACTGTGCGCAGCGCATGACGTCACAGTGCTATGCGCCGCGCACAGCATCGAGACGACAGAACTCCCGCCGCGGCCGAAGAGGAAGGTAAGAGTAGCCCTGACTGGCGGGTTCCGACTCCCGGGACCCGCCAATCAGCTGTTTTGAAGGGGCCGCAGCACTCGTACGAGAGTTGCTCCCCTTCACTCCGGTCACTTCATTCCGGTCACACTGTGAATCCGTGTCGGCGATTCACAGTGTGGGCGAGTAGTGAAATGAAGGGAAGCAGCTCTCGTACGAGTGCTGCGGCCCCCTTTAAAACAGCTGATTTGCGGGTCCCGGGAGACACATCAGCTATTGATGGCCTATCCTATGGATAGGCCATCAATGTTTAGGGACTGCACAACCCCTAAGCCTACGATGTATCAGGCTTAGGGGGCCCATGAGACAGGATCACAGATTGTGTGATCCTGTCTGCTGGGCCCTGTATCTAAGCCAATCACATGGTAGGCTTAGATACATGGCCCATGCGTGATCCTGTCTGCTGGGCCCTGTATCTAAGCCTACCACACTGTAGGTTTAGATACAGGGCCCCAGCACACAGTAATCTTATACTGTATAAGATTACTGTCTGCTGGACCCTGTATCTAAGCCTACCTTGTGGTAGGCTTAGATACAGGGTCCCACAGACAGTATCACACATGGGCCCTGTATCTAAGCCTTAGGGTATGTGCACACACACTAATTACGTCCGTAATTGACGGACGTATTTCGGCTGCAAGTACCGGACCGAACACACTGCAGGGAGCCGGGCTCCTAGCATCATAGTTAGGGCAGATTCACACGAACGTTGCGTTTTTGCGTGCGCAAACAACGCAGCGTTTTGCGAGCGCAAAAACCATTTGACAGCTGCGTGTGTCATGCGTGTCTGATGCGCGGCTGCGTGATTTTCGCGCAGCCGGCATCATAGAGCTCATGCTTGTCAACGCCCGTCACTGTCCAAGGTGCTGAAAGAGCTAAATCTTTCAGCACCCTCGACAGTGAATGCCGAACACAACAGCGAAAAACCTGTAAAAAAAAAAGATAAAGTTCCTACTTACCGAGAACTTCCCGGCCGTTGCCTTGGTGACGCGTCCTTGGTGACGCGTCCTTGGTGACGCGCCTCTCTTGACATCGGGCCCCACCTCCCTGGATGACGCAGCAGTCCAAGTGACCGCTGCAGCCTGTGATTGGCTGCAGCCTGTGCTTGGCCTGTGATTGGCTGGAGCTGTCACTTGAACTGAAGTGTCATCCCGGGAGGTCGGACTGCAGGAAGGAGACATGAGTAATCGGTAAGTTAGAACTTCGGTTTTTTTTACAGGTTAATGTATTTTGGGATCGCAAGTCACTGTCCATGGTGCTGAAACAGTTTAACTCTTTCAGCACCATGGACAGTGACTATCTCCTGACGTCGCGTACCGATAATTTTTTTGCCGGGATCGGCCAAAACGAGTTTGGCCGAACCCGGTGAAGTTCGGTACGCTTGTCCGGCTTCGCTCATCGCAAAGACACTCCGTTTGGATGTTCGGAAACAGAAAAGCATGTGGTGCTTTTCAGTTTTCATTCATCCTTTTCACTGCTGTTGCGCGAATCACGCTCGTCCCACGGAAGTGCTTCCGTGTGGTGCGCGTGATTTTCACGCACCCATTGACTTCAATGGGTGCGTGATGCGCGAAATACGCAGAGTTATTGAACCTGTCGCGCTTTTTGCGCAGCAGACAAACGCTGCGCAAAAAGCACGGACTGTCTGTACTGCCCCATAGACTTGTATTGGTCCATGCGTGCCGCGTGAAAACCACGCGGCCCGCACGGACCGAATACACGCTCGTGTGAATCCCCCCTTATGTATGACGCTAGGAGTCCCTGCCTCTCCGTGGAACTACTGTCCTGTACTGAAAACATGTTTTCAGTACGGGACAGTTGTCCGGCAGCGAGGCAGGGACTCCTAGCGTAGTACATAAGTACGACGCTAGGAGCCCGGCTCCCTGCACTGTGTTCGGTCCGGTACTTGCGGCCGAAATACGTCCGTCAATTACGGACGTAATTAGTGTGTGTGCACATACACTAACACATGTGTTACTAATCATTTTTTGTGTGTTTTCTTACAGGTTCGGTCGTTGGACTACGGCGGATTCCAGGACTACTTCGATGACAGCTTTTTTTTTATTATCAATAAAATGGTTAATGAGGGCTGTGTCGGTTATTTTTTTATTTCAATAAAATATTTTTTCTATGTCTTTGTATTTTTTTTTTAAACTGTATTACTACCGCCTTAGTAATGGCCGCCGGCTGATTGACAGTATCCATTGCTAAGGCGGGGCTTAGTGTTAGCCGATGCAGAGGCTAACACTAACCCCCATTATTACCCCGGTACCCACCGCCACCAGGGGTGCTGGGAAGAGCCGGGTACGATCCAGTACTTGACCATCTGTAGTGATGGTCGGCCACTGAGGTGGCCGCAGGCTGGTATTATCAGGAGGGGAAAGGCCAAAAACAGTGGCCCTTCCCACCCTGGTGATGCTAGGCTGCTGCTGCTTTATTGTATCTGGCTGGTTATGAAAAATGGGGGGGACCCCACGTCATTTAAAAATAAATAAATAAATAAATAATTGGAAAGAACGATGTCGGGTCCCTCCAATTTTCATAACCAGCCAGATACAACACAGCAGCAGCAGGCAGCATTACAAGGGTGGGAAGGGCCACTGTTTTTGGCCTTCCCCAGCCTAATACTACCAGCCTGCGGCCACCCCGGTGCCTGCCCGTCGCTACAGATGGTCGGGTACTGGTTCGTACCCGGCTCTACCCAGTAGTCCTGGTGGCGGTGGGTATCGGGGTGATAATGGGGGTTAGTGTTGGCCTCTGCACCTGCTAACATTAAGCCCCGCCTTAGTAATGGAGGTTGTCAATCAGCCAGCGGCCATTATTAAGGCGGTGATAATAAAGTTTAAAAAGATACAAGCGCATAGAAAAAATATTTTATTGAAATGAAAAACACAACCCTCATTAACCATTTTATTGAGAATAAAAAAAACGCCGTCATTGAAGTCCTCGAATCCGAAGTCTAACAACCGAACCTGTAAAAAAACACAAACACACAAAAATAATCAGTAACACATAAAGAAGCAAAATTATTATTCTTACCTATCCTGGGTCCAGCGCTGGAGCCGCAATGTCAGCGAGCTGGGCCCTGTATCTTATCCAATCATGTGTGATACAGTCTGCTGAGCTGTGTATCTAATCCAATCATGTGTGATACTGTCTGCTGGGCCCTATATCTAATCCTATCATGTGTGATACAGTCTGCTGAGCTGTGTATCTAATCCAATCATGTGTGATACTGTCTGCTGGGCCCTGTATCTAATCGTATCTTGTGTGATACTGTCTGCTGGGCCCTATATCTGATCCGATCATGTGTGATACTGTCTGCTGAGCCACTGTATCTAATCCTATCATGTGTGATTTTGCCTTCTGAGCCACTGTATCTAATCCTATCATGTGTGGTACTGTCTGCTGAGCCACTGTATCTAATCCTATCATGTGTGGTACTGTCTGCTGAGCCACTGTATCTAATCCTATCATGTGTGGTACTGTCTGCTGAGCCACTGTATCTAATCCTATCATGTGTGATACTGTCTGTTGGGCCACTGTATCTAATCCTATCATGTGTGATACTGCCTTCTGAGCCATTGTATCTAATCCTATCATGTGTGATACTGTCTGCTCAGCCACTGTATCTAATCCTATCCATAGTTTATAGGGTCGTAGTGCTATAGATATGCTGTCTCATATACACACTTTTTTTTGGGCGGACACATATGTATTGGGGCTATTTCCCTGACATTTTAAGCCCTGAGGGTATGTTCACACGGCAGCGTCTGTTACGGCTTAAATTACGGTGCTGTTTTCAGGAGAAGACAGCACCGTAATTTCAGCCGTAATGGCATGTGCAGGTGTCTTTCGCTGCGTCCATTACGGACGTAATTGGAGCTGTTTTTCCATGGAGTCCATGGAAAACGGCTCCAGTTACGTCTGAAGGAGTGACAGGCACTTTTTTGATGCGGGCGTCTTTTTTACGCGCCGCCTTTTGACAGCGGTGCGTAAAAAAAAATGACCGTCGGCACAGAACATCGTAAGACCCATTCAAATGAATGGGCAGATGTTTGCCAACGCTTTTGAGCCGCATTTTCGGACGTAATTCAATGCTAAAACGCGCCGAATTACGTCCGTAAATAGTGTGTGTAAACCCAGCCTTAGTGACGCCCCCGGCTGCTAGTGCTGCATTGTTGGGTCACTTAGGAGACCCAGCGATGCAGATGAAAGCGGACCGTCGGCCATGAGAAGTTTGCGGGGGGGGGGGCCCAGTAAGAATTTTTGCATCGGGGCCCATGAGCCTCTAGCTACGCCCCTGGGAGTGCATAAGGGTAAGTAAAACTGGGGTAGATAAAAAAAAAAAAAAAAGGGATGGATGATAAATTTTAAAACACTTTCATACAGAGCCCTGGTTTTTCGGGACACGTGTCACATTGATATATTGTGTCCTTCCTTACCCCCCTCTTATAGCAGACTTTGCACCTCTTTTGACTTTTTCCCTTCTTGCCAGTTTGGGGAACTTCTCCTGGAAAGTGTTGCCCTGGTACGATGCGTGTGGCCTCGCTTCCAGGAGTACTGGGTGCCCCCTTCTTGGTCCCTAAAGATTAGGTTCTTGATAACCACCTCTTGAAATTCCAGGAAAGTTCCCATCTGGCCTGCACATCCACCAAAAGTGACCCTATTTTGAAAACTAGACCCCTTGAGGAATTCATGGTAGTTTTCATGGGGTGCATGCGACTTTTTGATCAGTTTTTATTCTATTTTTAAGAGGCGTGGTGACTAAAAAACAGCAATTTTACGATTGTTTTTTATTCTATTTTTTTGACAGTGTTCACCGTGCGCTATAAATTACATATTCACTTTATTCTGCGGGGCGATACGATTACGCGATACCTTATGTTTATAGCTTTTTTTATGTCTTATGGCATTTGCACAATAAAATACATTTTGTATACATTTTCTTTTTGTGTTGCCATATTCTAAGAGCCAGAACTTTTTTAATTTCCATCAGGAAAGCATGCGAGGACTTGTTTTTTTGCGTAACGAACTGTAGTTTCGATCAGTACCATTTTTAGGTACATGCAACTTTTTGATCTCTTTTTATTCCGTTTTTTGGGAGATGAAGTGACCAAACAATTGTGATTCTGGTATGGTTTATTATTATTTTCTTTTATGGCATTCACCGCGCGGGATGAATAACAACATAATTTTGTAGTTCAGGCCATTACGGAATACCAATTATGTATAGTTTAGTTGTTTATTTTTATAAATAATAAAAGGACTGATGAAGGAAAAAGGGGAATTTTAATTTTTTAGCACTTTTAAAACTTTTATTTTCTTATTTTTACACAACTTTTTTTAACTTTTTTACTTTGTCCCACTAGGGGACTTGAGGGCAGGAGGCCCTGATCGCTATTCTATTACACTGCACTACATGCGTAGTGCAGTGTATTAGAGCTGTCAGCTATTCGCTGACAGCAAGCATAGTGTGTCCTGACTTTGTAACCCGGGCCCCCCACCTACCATGTGCCATTTATAATACTGGTGTCTTCTTATCTGGCAGAGGGTCTTTTGGGTGGTGAACCGAATGCTTGTTCAGCTGACAGTCATCTCCCCCAACTTCTCCATAATCATCCACTCGCGACTAGGCATTGCGTGCATTTCAATTTCAATGGGGAGAGGAGGATAAACCACGCCATAATACTTCTGGCAGGAGTTTATCTCACACGGGAACAAAGGATCAGGCAAGTTGAAGTCCAATTTGCTGTGTGAGGACTTTTGGACTTACCCCATCACATTTGATCGTCTGCCAATCCCACTGAAATTGGTGGGGTTGGCCAACTTTGTTCTAATGCCTATAGGCTGCTTATGACATGCAAAAATGTTTTGACATAGCACACAAAAAATCCATGGCACGTTCTGAAGAAGGGACTTGCACTATAGGCAGCCCCAAATGTACTCACTGTAACCCTAACGTTCCAGACATTTAAATTTCCATGTGCTTTACTAAGAACATGACTCATGCAAGAAATGATCGCTGCTAATGTCTGGAAGTCTGCTGAGATACTAGAAATGTTATCTTAGTGATAATTATCAGTTTATTAGTGCTGTTTTCTCCATGTGTAGATCAGTCCTCACAATATAAAGTCATGCATGTTATGACTCAACAGCCACAATGATGCAGGAGACCTCTACCTGACCTCAAACTTTACCATTGCATTAAAGGTTGGGTTCACAATTGTTATTAGGCCGGGTCCACATATATCAGTTTTATGCCTGAGCCTGACGCAACTGATGACAAAGTTGTGCAACGTTCTGGTGTCCATAGCTGGATAAATAAAAGCTGCATGCAATGTTTTCTGTGCAGTGCAGGGAGCCGTCCGTCGTCACAGCTGATGCCACCGGACACAAAACTGTTCACATAGGAAACTAGGGTATGGGTTTTGTCATCAGTTTCCCTCTAGTGTTTTGTAGGACACCGGAGAGAATCATGACGGAAGGGAGGTCTTATTGGTTACATGTCGCAGAGAATTTATAACTTGTTGTAAAACTTAACCCTACCAGAAACTTTTCATTTCTGATTCTCACCCATTTATTGGAGATATGAGCACCCATTGGAGCAATGACAATCCCAATGAATGATTGACACCGGTCTCAATAGCTAAATAATATCTGAATCTATTGCACACGGCCATATTATGGACACAAACATAGGCACAAAGAGTTATTTTGTGTTTTGTCACATGCCGTAATACAGAGGTATTCCCCCTTTGAAGTATTTGGAGGAGAATAGGAGCCATACGGAGGCATCACCTGGTGGCACAGGGAGTGCCTATGGGTTCTTTATACAGGCCTGTAGAGACTCTTTGTGCCACAGTAAAGGGTCAGTACACATGGCCTTGCCATGTACATGGGTCACAAGTATAAGATTTGGTCAGAAAAATCTATGACAGCATTTTTGGCTAGACTGATCAGTGCTCAAAGGTTAGTTATATGATAAGAACAGTAGGATAGTGACTGCTGACAGAGGATTTCATAATCTGTTAACAGGCATTACATGTAAGGCCTCATGCACACGACCGAAGTGTTTTTCTGGTCCGCAAATTCCAGGACCGTGTTCCGTGAAATGTCCTCCGCAGTTCATCCGTATGTAATCCGCAAAATGCCTAGGTAAAACAGGATGACGACAGAACTCATTCCCGGTCGTCGCCTAGCAACACTTCCGCAAATCCGCAAACTGCGGTTGACACACGGAGGTGTACCCGCATTTTCCACGGGCCCATTGACTTCTATGGGCATGTCCGCATCAAATTTGCGGGCCGTAATAAGACATGTCCTGAGTTTGTGCGGCACGGATTTGCGGACATGCGGGGACCCGTGAAAACACGGATAGTGTGTATGGGCCCATAGAAATGAATGGGTCCGCAATTCTCCCGTGGATTTTCGGGGGAATTGCGGACGCAAAAACACGTTCGTGTGCATGGGGCCTAAGGCTGCAAGGCATCATGCACATGGCTGTATTACAGATCCATGTTGTACAGATCTATAATACAGTGGCCATTGAATTATATAAGACCCATACTGTACCTCCATGTGCCTCCAATTTTATATGTTCTCAAGTATTCCATACTAATCCATGAGAAACAAATAGTGGCATGCTCCATTGGACGTTGTTTACAACTTTTCATACGGCGGCACACCGAGTGCCACTTGGTCCATATTACGTATTAGTAGAGATCCTGCCGCTGTACATGATCCTTGCATGCAGAACTTATGCTATGATGATTTTGCCTGTAAGGGTTTTACACTGGGCAATTATCGTGCAGACGAGCGTTCGTATAACACTCCTTGCCGATAATTGCCCTGTGTAACAGGGCAGCGATCAGCAGATGACCGAGCAAACGCTAGATCATCTGCTGGTCGTATCGTTTTAAAAAAGTTAAATATTATTGTTGTCGGCAGCACATCTTGGTGTGTAAATAGGGAGACGCGCTGCCGACATGATAATAATATGTGGGGATGAGCGATCGGAGTAACAACCGCTCGTCCCCATCCATAGCTCTGTGACAGGAGCAAACGAGCGCCGATCAATGATGTCTCGTTGATCGGTGCTCGATGCACCGGCCGAGTGTCAGCAAGTGTAAAAGGCCCTTTACTTGCAAAGAAGTGATTTAGATAACGTTATATTAGAGAATTTCTAGTTATGCAATTCCCTTAAAAATATATACTGGCTTCTATCTAGAGATTCGCAATAAAACAATTTAGTTGGTGTCTTTAAAGAGGCTCTGTCACCAGATTATAAGTGCCCTATCTCCTACATAATCTGATCGGCGCTGGAATGTAGATAACAGCAGTGGTTTTTATTTTGAAAAACGATCATTTTTGAGCAAGTTATGAGCAACTTTAGATTTAGTTTCTTAATGCCCAACTGGGCGTGTTTTTACTTTTAACCAAGTGGGTGTTGTAAAGAAGTGTATGAGGCTGACCAATCAGTGTCATACACTTCTCATTGTTCCAGCCCAGCATGATCCACAGCACAGTGAGATTGTGCAGTGAAAGAAGCTGGGTTAGAACAATGAGAAGTGTATGTCACTGATTCGTCACTGATTGGTCAGCGTCATACACTCCTCTGTACAACGCCCACTTGGTCAAAAGTAAAAACACGCCCAGTTGGGCATTAAGAAACTAAATCTAAAATTGCTCATAACTTGCTAAAAAATTATCGTTTTTCAAAATAAAAACCACTGCTGTTATCTACATTCCAGCGCCGATCAGATTATGTAGGAGATAGGGCACTTATAATCTGGTGACAGAGCCTCTTTAAACTCTCTTTAAACCTGAGACCGGAACCAATACGTCTGCACACACCTATATGAATTATCTCGATATTCACAATGCTATTCCTTTCTTTGAAAACAACCCAACTATTGGTAGATGCATCCTGTCTTCTGTTGGGTTTCCTGTTGATACATTCCTATTTCACTCTGTTCTAAAGGTGTAGTCTCAAAATAATGTGATTTTTAATACAATGTTACAGCAGCTTTTATCATGCTAGTAAAATGCCACCGAAAGTGTGTGGTTTGTAGAAAGGAAATTCTCTTAATCTGTATTACACATAACAGAAGAAGAACCTGTTATATCATCAAAACAAGGGCTGCCAGGGCAGGTGAGGAGGTGGGCTTAGGTAAGAGTGAAACTACTTCGGGCAGAACTCAGTTTTTAAGTTTTGCCTGGTATATCCAGTAGAAAAATTAATGATGATTGATGAGGCTGCCTACCCATTGTCCTACCAAAAGTGGGTCTTGCTGCTCTGCAAAGCTCCAGGACCCCCTTGCCGCTGGTTAGATATTCCTGTTGCTCAGAAAATCCATAATAGTGGTCGATAATAGAATGCAATCTCATACGGCCGTGGATCTTCTGAGTTACGTAAAGTTTGTATTAGGAGAAGACTGAGGGTCCTGGTTAGGTGTAATGATGGGGGTAGGGAAACAGACAAGTGAGCCCTAATCTACCCGCCACTCAGTCCCTGCCTACTTGCAACGACCCGCCCTAGGCGACGGGGTACAACTGGGCGACGGTCCCTACACTCAATAAGTGAACGACAGACAAACAGACAAGGGAACACAAAACCTAAGGGAAACGGGGCAGTTGCCCACGGCAACACCGTGAGCAACAAGAGTAGTAAACGAGCCGAGTCAAACCAGGAGAGTACGAGGTGCCAAACGCAGAGCAGGAGAGTAGTGAACAAGCCGAGTCAAACCAGGAGAGCACGAGGTACCAAACGCAGAGCAGGAGAGTAGTCAACAAGCCAGGGTCAATACGAAGCAGGGACAAATAGTACAAGAAGCTGCAGCAGGGCCAGGAAACCAACAGAGAAGATTCACAAGCAAGGAGGAACAGGAAATAGACAGAGGGCGGGAGCTAGCTCCGTCTGGCCAGGCTGCGATAGGCTCTCCCACTCCTAAGCCTGCCATCCTGAGTGGTGGAAGATGGAGTCAGTCTCACAGACCTAGAAGCAGGTGCAGACTGATTACCTATGGGTGTTGATAAAGAAGCTGTGCCTGGCAGATCCTTTACAGTAGGGCTGGATCAGAACCAGCCTTAGGGGTGTGCAGTTGTACAGGGCGCATCACTTGTCACTGCTGAAGGTCCGCCATTGGTCGTGATGTCTTTGGCACCTGGAGCTTGCACCCCTGATCCCTCACTTGGTAACCGAAACTATGAAAATAAATCTGCACAGAATGAGGTTGCATTCCCTAGCTTGTTGAATAAGCAGTGATATTCAGGAAACTGTTCAGCAGTGCTGTTTTTGGTACTGTACAATATGGTCATATACACACTAACTGTATCATTGTATTATTTGGATTCTATAAGGTACAACATAATGGAGGTTTATCTACAAGTAGTGCACAGGGCACCATCTAACCTAATGCCAGATTATGAGTGTGCCTATGAGCGGCCCGGCAGGAAAGGTCATGTCTTCAGGTTTAATGAGTTGGTGAAGTAGTCTCTGTCCAATACTTATATACATGTGATATAGCTGTATTCTGTCAGTGCTGGAAGAGTGGTATTTGTATTGCACTTGGTCATCTCAGGTGAAGTTCAGGCCTCCATAAAGGGCTGGCCCTATCTCTGTTGCATATTCACAGGCTGATCAGGATCCTATTGGAAAGCAGTTTGTGCCTACAGGCTCCTGATTTGTAATCTGTACTGGTCCTGTGACTCAATAGTTTTGTTTTGTTCTTTGTACAACCAATTCTACAATAACGCTGTGTTCACACGGGACGGATACTGTAAAGGGTTTGCCTGACACAGGTTCTGTGTTAATCAGCCTTCATCAGCTCCAAGGTCTGCTAGAGTGACGCGATCTGTTACCACTCAGGCTTGCAGGCTGAGGAGAGGGAGAACCTATCACAGCCTGGCCTGACGCTTCTAACTCCCACCCTTGGTCTATTTATACCCTCACTTGCAGCATGTTCCTTGCCTGTGATTCTCTTGTTTCCTGGCTCTGCTATTCCTGCTATTTACCTGATTGACCGCTGTAACTTTTTGACCCTGGCTTACCTGACTATTCTCCTGCACTGTTTTGCTACTACGTACTCTCCTGGTTTGATTCGGCTCGTTCACCACTGCCTGTTGCTCACCGTCTTCTGTGGGCAACTGCCCCTACTCCCCTTTGCTTCTGTGTGCCCTTGTCTTGTGTTGTCTGTCTTGCACTTACTGAGCGTAGCGACCGTCGCCCAGTTGTACGCCGTCACTTAGGACGGGCCGTGCAAGTAGGCAGGGACTGAGTTGCGGGTAGATTAGGGCTCACCTGTCGTCTCCCTACCCCGATTCGTTACAGATACACTGCGTAATAGAAACACAGCATATCCGCCCTGTGCACCGCCGAGAATTCCGGGCGGAAAAGCGCACCAAACTGTAGTGCAGTTTTTTCGGAGCATGTGGATGAGATTTGTTTTATCTCATCCACTTTGCTGCTACTGTATTTGCTGCGGATTTTCCGCGACTAATGCCGTTGTGGAAAAACCGTAGTATTTACGCAACGTGTGAACTGACCCTAATGCAAATAAAAAAACTAGTGGTGCTGGCAAATATCATTACACGCTCCTGATCTGGGCTTTGTCAGCTTTGGTTGGATTTATTCATTGAGGTCTAAATGTAACTTAGCACATGGGCGCTTGGTTTTCGGTTTATAGATAATGATCAGCAGACAATGTGCTGAGTATCTGCAGATGTGGAGCTTCACAGAGCTTCTGCCAGTTGACAATGGATGTTTTGTATACATCAAGCATTCATTCAGCCACAGAGCTGAGCATGCTGGTTGTTCATATTCGAAGTGTCCATGTATTGCACTGCATACAATGGTGTAAGGCTGCTGTATAATATATTGCTTGAAAAGTGTGCCATGCTTATGACCAACTTAAGAACCTTTCACACCGGCCGATAAGCGGCCAATGCAGCTAGCTCCAATCAACAAGACATGGTTGATCGGCGCTCATTCGCGATGGGGACGAGCAGTGGTTACTCAGATTGCTTGTCTCTATACATTATTATCATGTTGGCAGCGCGTCCTCCTGTTTAAACTTCCTCCTCTTTGGCAGTGACCTGGTACCGGAAATCTGGGCAAAAGCGTTTTTTTTTTAAAGAGGCTCTGTCACCACCTTATAAGTGCCCTATCTCCTACATAAGGAGATGGGCGCTATAATGTAGGTGACAGTAATGCTTTTTATTTAAAAAAAACCAATCTGTTTTCACCACTTTATTAGCGATTTTAGATTTATGCTAATGAGTTGCTTAATGCCCAAGTGGGCGTGTTTTTACTTTAGACCAAGTGGGCGTTGTACAGAGGAGTGTATGGCGCTGACCAATCAGCGTCATGCACTCCTCTTCATTCATTTACTCAGCGCATAGGGATCCTTTTAGATCACTATGTGCTGTCTTATACTAACACATTAACGATACTGAAGTGTTTAGACAGTGAATAGACATTCCACGGGATGTCTATTCACAAGCTCTGCACTTCGTTACTCTGTCTGTGGTAGTTACAGCAGAAGAAGCGTAATCTCGTTGTAACCTGTCATCTACAGCGTAATCTCGCGAGATTACGCTTCCTCTGCTGTAACTACCACAGAAACAGTAACGAAGTGCAGAGATTGTGAATAGACATCCCGTGGAATGTCTATTCACTGTCTAAACACTTCAGTACCGTTAATGTGTTAGTATAAGACAGCACATAGTGATCTAAAAGGATCCCAATGCGCTGAGTAAATGAATGGAGAGGAGTGCATGACACTGATTAGACCAAGTGGGCGTTGTACAGAGGAGTGTATGACGCTGACCAAAGTAAAAACACGCCCACTTGGGCATTAAGCAACTCATTAGCATAAATCTAAAATCGCTAATAGGAGATAGTGCACTTATAATGTGGTGACAGAGCCTCTTTAATACAGATTTTGCCCAGAGTTTCACAATAAAGTCGTGAGACCCACAGGACTGCCGGCGCCAGAAGTGTCCTTTCTCTTGGACAGGCGAGAACTCAGGCAAGTGAAACCTAAAGTTCTGTTTTTTCAGTAGGAAGGAAACTTATTACTAAAGTATAAAGTTCAAAAGAATATATTATATTTACACATACAAAAAACATAAGAGTAGTGAAAAAATACTGCAAATATAACACATTGCCATATTCAATAAAATAACAATAGCCTTTATTTATATAGAGCCAATATATTCTCCAGTGCACTACAAACATACAAAATCTACATGGAAATACAAATAACTATCTACTTACAACGCAACGAGATGATCTGCCCGCAAGAGCTTACAATTGTAGGGTCCAGGTCCACGTCATTGCTGGCGGCGCAGACCTGCAGCTGCCATATTCTCCCCAAGAGCAATGCATTAACATGATGGCATTACAGTGACTCACGCCTCAACTACAAGGTTTACCTGTAGGGGAAAAAAGTTCCAGTCACCTTGTGACCATCACAAATGTAAGATGTCTTTGTGATGGCCGCAAAGTCACTAGGTATGGCCTTTTTTTTTTTTTTAACATATATTACATTTTAAGTGTTCATCGAACAAAGTTTTACCCGCATTCCACTGAGAGCTCTTCCTTGGCTGGACAGATCCAAAACTCACACCCTACGTCTCAGCACGACTACAGGTCCCACTCTGGCCTGTTGCTGCAAACCTTTTGTAAAATCACATTTGCTTCTCCACTCTATTCTATTTTAGGAAACCCAGCTTTCCCTCCTGGAATTGGTGATCCAGTATTTCGGGCATGGACGGAGGCCGATAAATTTAGGACCACGCATTTTGGCACGGACCTACAGTGGCCTTCCTCTGAGGAGCTCTCTTCAATCTCGGAGCCTCGTGCTCTGGGAGGCTGGAGGACACTTAAACTCAATCACTTCTTATCTACCCTCCCCACAAGAAACTCCTACGTTAGGGATAAGACCACTTTTGAAACTGTGTGCCTGGGGACTGAATTCTTGCGCCATACATTGTCACTGACTTATAATCTACTCTTGACACATCCAAATCAAGCACCTCCGCCGTACCTTTTGCAATGGTAAACCGACTTAGATATAGCTCTCTCCTCTGAACAGCGTTCCAGAATCTTTACCTTTACGCACAAGACCTCCATTAGTTCCAGATTTCAGGAATCTAATTATAAACTTTTATCAAGATGGTATCGTGTACCTACCCGCTTGCAAGACTAACATAGGAATACAAACAACGCTCAAGCAAGGAGTGAAAGGGTAGGGCCCTTTTTATAGTCCAGGGTGATCTGGGAGTAATTAGTAAATTCTTTACCAGTGGTCACTGCAGGGCAGGACGGCCGCATGTGCTGGCATCTCCGGGGAGGGAGACGTCGGCAGGATGAGAGGGGTCTGCGGCCCGCAACTATAGCCGTTACAGAGAGCAGAACTGGTTATACATAGGAGCAGCCGCCTGCTGTGCTACATTCTGGGTACTGTCTTGTGCAGTAGCCGTTCTGTTCCTTGTGAGCATGCCAGAAAGAGAAAGTTGCAAAGGGATGAGCAGAGCCACAGCCAGGAGCAGCAGAACATCTAGAGCTGGCCGGAAGTTTCCACTTGGCCATATTCATAATTTTCTGAGGAAAGGGAATTATGGAAGACTCTTCAGTGCCGATGCTCCAGTGTTTCTGGCCGTTGTGATGGAGTATACAACCACGGGGATCCTGCTGACGGCTGGGTTCAAGGTCCGGTATCGGACTAGTTACCGTATAATACCTCGTCACCTACAGGAGGCAATGCATGGAGATGTGGAGCTGGACGAACTGCTAAAAAAGTTCCAAAACAGCACAAGGAGGCACGGTGCCCACGATCCAGGCCAAAACCCGTTGGTCCATCCAGATAGAACAACAACCTCCAGGCCTTTAAAATAATTCCTTATTAACCAATAGGCCCTTTCAAGGGTACCAAAGAGAGTAGAAAAAAACCAGAGAGGATCCAGCGATAGTGATGTCAAAAATAGGAAAAACTGAGTTTCCACTTTATTAAATGCAAGCTATCAGAGCTTGAAATAGAACATCAGGAGGAAAAAACAAAGTGGTGATGCGGCAATTGAATAGCCTACGCGTTTCAAGCACTAGGCTGTGCTCTTAGTCATGGCTGTGTCGACACAGCCTAGTGCTTGAAACGCGTAGGCTATTCAATTGCCGCATCACCACTTTGTTTTTTCCTCCTGATGTTCTATTTCAAGCTCTGATAGCTTGCATTTAATAAAGTGGAAACTCAGTTTTTCCTATTTTTGACATCACTATCGCTGGATCCTCTCTGGTTTTTTCTACTATTGCTGCCGTGTGCCGTCGCGGCTGACCCGGGCGATTACCAACACAGGAGTGTCAGATCGGTGAGCTGGAGGTTTCCTCCCATTTCCCTCTTCCTTCTATACTATTACCAAAGAGAGTGTACCTGTGTTATGGGTCCGTGTTTCACATGGTTGCTTCAATCACTAATAACAAAAAGAATCTCCTCTTCTGTAATTATATGAAGGGGTTTTGCCCAGTAATAACAAGTTGATTCAGCATAGGCCATCAATATCTAATGGGGGTCCGACTCTCGCCACCCCCTCCGATCAGCTGTTTTGAAGGGACCGCAGCGCTCATACGAGCACTGCTTCCCCTTTCTTCTTTGCCCCGTACTGTAAATCGTCGACAGAGTTAAAGGTAAAGGGAGGAGGCTGTAATACTGCGAACCGCCGCTACAAGTGTGTCGACGATTCACAGTACGAGCAGTGACAAGAATGAAGAGGAAGCAGCACTTGGATGAGCGCTGCGTCCCCTTCAAAACAGCTGATCGGGGGTGCCAAAAATCGGACCCCTATCGATCAGATATTGATGTCCTATCCTGAAGATAGCCCATCAATTTATTATAACTGGAAACCCCTTTAAATATGTCGCTATACCAGATGCCAGCAGTGAAAGGTAATGCAGCTGGTATAGAGAAGGCAGCAGACAGGCATTAGGATCATGCGTGATGACAGATGAAGATTTTTTTTAATAAGAGGTAACTTCCGACACACATACACAATTGGGTTGCAATCAGGCAGGTAAACCACCAGCCCAGGCAGTATTTTCGCTGGGAGTCCAGGGGCAATAGAGAAAAATTACCGGCAGTAACAAATGCCAGTAATTGAGCAATTTGCGTGCGCAGTCAAGTTACTTCCTATTTGGGAAGATTCAAGAGCAGAGGTCAGAAAAGGAGGATGCGGACTGTGAGTCATTGGCCAACATTTACTAAGACTGCCATTATTTACGCCACTCAAAATAGAGAAGAAAGTTGGAGTGATTTGCATCAAATGGATTAAAAGATGCCCGCTCTTAGGGTATGTTCACACGAGGGCGTCCGTTACGGCTGAAATTACGGGGATGTTTCAGCCTGAAAACATCCCCGTAATTTCAGCCGTACCGGCATGTGCAGGCGCTTGAACGCCGCGTCAATTACGGCCGTAATTAGCGCTGCTATTCATTGGAGTCAATGAATAACGGCTCCAATTACGGCCAAAGAAGTGACAGGTCACTTCTTTGACGCGGGCGTCTATTTACGCGCCGTCATTTGACAGCGGCGCGTAAATATACGCCTCGTGTGAACAGACAAACGTCTGCCCATTGCTTTCAATGGGCAGATGTTTGTCAGCGCTATTGAGGCGCTATTTTCAGACGTAATTCGGGGCAAAAACGCCCGAATTACGTCCGTAAATAGGCCGTGTGAACATACCCTTAATAAACTTGACGCATTTTGAGCTCGAAAACATTTTGAAATTTGAGCAGTTATAAGAAAATGTGCACATCATACAATTTACGCCCAAAAAATGGCTTTAATCTGTTTAGTAAATGGGAGGCCACTTTTGTAAGGGGCTCCCAGACCACACTAAGGCCCTCTGCACACGACCGTGTCCGTAATCATGGTCCGTGATTACGGGTGTGGCTGGCCACCCACATTTGTGGGCCGTGCTCCCATATAAAAGTATGGGAGCACGGTCCGTAAAGAGCAAAAAAATAGTACATGTCCAATCTTTTGCAGAGTCTTTCTACAGCACAGACACTGTCCCATAAATATTCACGGACACCTTCCCCTAATTACGGCCTGTTTTTACCGTCCGTAATTAAGGACAAAATCTACGGTCGTGTGTGGGGCCTCACTCTGAAGTGATGGCCCCAAAATCACACCCACTTTTTACTAGTGTGGCGTATAATAACATGTGCCGGTTTTGTGGCTTTTTATTTTATTTTGTACTGTGATTTACGCAAAAATCACAGTACAAAATCTGGCTGGTATTTTGGGGTGAAAAAGGTGTCAACCATAGTCATCTCTGAAAATACAGCGTGTCTTAGGAAGCATCAAGGCCAATTAACACGTAGAAAATATAATTACAATTGCATTGGCTATAATTGGTCAGCATAAATGCGCAAAGCTATAAACGGTGAACAATGGCCATGAAAATTTTATTTTTAGTGTGCGTAATGGTGAGAATCGCTGTACAGTGATGCGAAATGCGTTGGCGCAATATAAAACCATGACAAATAGACAATTTATTCTACAATTTATTGAATTGTAACATGTAAATAGTCATCCTGAGACTTGTCTCTAAACTCCTGTATTAGGCCTTATTCACATGAGCGTATTTCACGTCCGTGTTACGCGCGTTAAAACAACGGCCATCACACGGACCAATGCAATTCAATGGGGCCATTCAGACATTCAGTGTTTTTCACGCAGGGTGTGTCCTCTGCGTGAAACTCACTGCATGTCCTATTCTTGTGCGTTTTTTGCGCATCACGCACCCATTGAAGTCAATGGGTGCGTGAAAATCACGGACAGCACACGGACGCACATCCGTGTGTTGTCTGTGATTCACGCAACTGTTGCTAAATATATGATGTGAAAAAGAAAAACACCATTTTTTTTGCCGACGTAAAAAACGTGCGACATACGGATGACATACGCGCATAAAAAACAGACGCGCGCCGTACACGGATGTCACACGGAACTGCAACGCAGCGAGAACGCTGCATTTTTTTCGTGCACAAAACGGACACGTTTGTGTGAATAAGGCCTTAGGCTCAGTTCACGTCTCATTTTTACTGTACCTCGGACGTGCACGTTTTGACATGAGAAAACCACAGCGTGCACATGGATTTCTATGGTCAGGGCGGACGCCCTAATGGTGTAGTTTGTGCATACATTTTGTGTGTTTACGTTGTATCTTTTTTTGCTAATGCTTTCCGTTCGTCACCATTCCGGCTGGTTTCCGGTTTTCCGACGGAATCAATAGCGTAGTCGACTGCGTTATTGATTCCGTCAGAAAACCGGAAACCAGCCGGAATGGTGACGAACGGAAAGCATTAGCGATGTTTCCATCACCATTGAGATCAATGGTGACTGAAACGGAAGCTGTGCTGTCAGTTTCACTTTCCGTTGCGGGGTTCACCCGACGGAACCCTCCGACGGAACCCCGGAACGGAAATGAACGGTGATGTGAACAGGCCCTTAGCTAAAGAACAAAAAACGTATCCGTTTTTATAAGAACGGACACAAACGTATACTACAAAGAAACGTAAGCATGTTACAAATGCATACGTTTTTGTAACTTTAAAAACGTATCCGTCGTCATATACCATAAACGTGTGCACAAAACGAGATGTGGACTGAGCCTTATGGGCAGGATCAATTTTATCTGTTGCCTATTGGTAGTGAAGAAAATTGTAAGGTGTCAATGGTGATGATGAGGTTTAAAAGAATCAAGATGACTACACGACGACCTCTGCTGAGGTAAAGTCTGAGCCCTGAGGTAACACTGGATACAGGCAGAGTTCCCGCCTCGGCCAGCACCGGTCACATGACCACCCTCACCGCCTACAGGCGTAAAATTCAGTCGGGGCTTGTCGTGTGATGAGGAGGCGTGGCTGTGATGATGGGCGTGGTTATGCTGCGGAGGGCGGGGCGAGATTCCAGAGTGACAGGAGGTGCCCGCTGCTGCTGTGATTGACCTGGGCTACGTGTGTCAGTGTCGCTAGTAGCGGGGATGCGGGGCGCCATGGGATCGGCGTATACCCGGCTGCAGCGGCTCACGGACTCCCTGCAGGACCCGGAGAAGGTGGCCCGCTTCCAGCAGCTGTGCGGAGTGCAGAACTCATCATTACCACATGAGGAGAAGCAGAGGGACACACAGGAGGCCGCCGGGGACGGGCCCAGGCACCGGGGAACCCGGCACCAAAATGGACCCCTGGAGAACGGTGCTGCCGGGTGCGAGGAGGAGAAGGAGAAGATGCAGCCGATGCGGCGGAACTCTCTGACCGGGGAGGAGGGACAGCACTTCATCATCCGCAACCGGCTGCTGTATTACCTGTTCACACTGGGCACGGAGCTGGGCAATGAGCTCTTCTACATCTCCTTCTTCCCCTTCTGGATATGGAACGTAGACGCGCACGTCGGCCGCCGGGTGATCGTTATCTGGGTGTGGGTCATGTATCTCGGGCAATGCACCAAGGACCTGATCCGCTGGCCCCGGCCGCCCTCCCCGCCTGTGCTGAAGCTGGAGGTCTTCTACAACTCCGAGTACGGAATGCCCTCCACCCATGCCATGTCCGGCACCGCCATCCCCCTGTCCCTCCTGCTGCTCACCTGGGGCAGATGGCAGGTAATGATCCGATGGCAGCAAGGAGGCTACCACTAATTGTGGAGGGGGTGGCAGAGATGTTCCACTGAAGTATGGGGAGGGTGGTTACCCTTACTATAAAAAGTTATGAAACTTTTTTTAAATACTTTAGGGGGAAATTATAAAGGTTGGCGATTCAGACCGTCCCACGTAGCGGCGCCCCACGCATCTCTCTTACTTTCGGAGAGAAATGGCCACGTGATTTTACCCGGTATTAACAGTGTGGCCGCTTGCCACGGCACGTGGGTGTAGTTTTGGTGCATGAGGAATGAATCCTGAATCTAAATAGCGCCGGTTTGAGATTCGCCTAACTTATTAAAAGTTGCACTTAATAAATTAGGCTACTCCGTCTGTGCGCCAGAAAGTCAGATCTACGCCAGCTACTAAATTTGTACTAAATTACACCAGTTTCTGGCATAAAAATAGTAAATTTGTCTTTCGCTCCCAGTTTTAGTAAAGTGCCGTGATTGGGGCAAATGCCTCAAAAGGCGCAATTTATTTTGTGCACGTTTCAACTTTTGAAGCATTTGCAGCTTTTCTACACCAGAAAACCAGAGTAGAAAGAATAATAAATTCCTCCCTTTTGTGTATCAATTATTCCACATTTTCAAGATCTCTGCTTGCAGTCAGTGAGTAAAAACGTTCTTGTTTGCATCCACAGGCTGAAAACCGGTATAGATTGATAGGTGGTTGTCTTCTTCGCCTATTCGGGCATCAAGACCTTCCTCTATTACTTTGGCCAGATTCACACGAGCGTCGGGAAACTTGGACGTGAAAAACGTGACTTTTTTTAACATCCGAGGTGCCCCCGTGCGGGTTCTGTTTTCACGGATCCCCATAGACTAGTCTATGGAGGGATATGTGAAAACGGAAGAATATAGGCCGTGTGAAATACATGCGTCCGTGTGATGGCCGTTGTTTTAATGGCCGTCACGCGGACGTATTCAACGTTGGTCTGAATAAGGCCTTGGACGTGGCACCACCACCCATTCTCTTGGCTTGGCACCGTGTAATATTACACTTTGGTTTTAGCAGCCCGGAGGACTGCAGAAAGTGTTTCCCTGCTGGACATCCCCTTTAATACTTGTCACAGCTAAGAGTTTGCTACTATTGTAACCAGTTTAGACAATCCTGTAAACAAAATAGATCAGCAGCACAAATCTCATGTCCTGATAGTTTGCTACAATGTATCAGTGCAGGTAAAAGTTATCAGTCTGGAATCCAAACTGTTTAGCTCAGACTGGTGTTGATGGATTGTATAGGTACAAATCTTCAGCTGGGAGCAGGACTGTTTGTACAGGTTTTAAGCCCCTGGATGTAAAGAATGTTCCCATTCACCGACAGCAATCAAAGATATTGAAAAATGTGACTTGAACAGTCTATTACAAAGTTTTACAACTTTTCATTATCATGATTAAGGTTTAGTTATATGCTGGGACTTGTAGTTCAGTAAAATCTGCTCTTTTAATAGTCTGATGCCCTATTCAGGCGACCGAGGAACTCGGCCGTTTTTATAACCGCTGTCCGACGGCTGCATTGAAATCAATACATGTCTATGGGACTATTTACATGGCTCTTTTTTTTTTTTTTTCTGGACCGTGTGGGGTGTCCCGCTACTGGGACCTTCAGCTATCTGCTGCGATTGGGGTAATCTAGTAGCAAACGTTCAATTTCCCTGCAGCACCACCACAGGGCAAATAAAGTATTACACACTTCTCATTGACATCAATAGGCTGTTCGTGTCATGCATGAGCATTCTGGGTCCTCCAGAACTTGAAAATATTTTTGTAGCTTCCCTGGCTTCTAGATGAGGGTCCTGCATGGGGGACTGTCATCTATTCACTCAGAATGCCCTAATCTTGTAGATGACAAGCTTGTGAGGTCCCATCCCTTGTACAAGTTGCAGAGTTCTATCTGAATTGGGAGCAGATGATGTTGTTGGAGGCTGCTAGAAGAATGCAGGTCATGTGAAGGATGCAGAGTTCACAGATAATAGAACAATTGTTCTCCGTATCGTTCCTCTGAAGTTATAAATGGCAACATCTGCACACAAGGGTTTAGTTTAGGAGTTAGAGGGTCTGTCCAGTGAGAAGTAGCGGAGTTGAATTGATGTAAAGTTTTGCTACTTTCTTATACAGTTTTGTTTAAAGGGGTTTTCCTCCTTCTGACAACTGATGACCTATCCTCTGGGCACCGGACGTACATGCCGGAAGCAGTTGCCTCCGGCCACGGAATAGCGGCCGAGCTGCAATCCTGCAGCTCTGATCCTATTTAAAGAGGCTCTGTCACCACATTATAAGTGCCCTATCTCCTACATAATGTGATCGGCGCTGTAATGCAGATAACAGCAGTGGTTTTATGTTGAAAAACGATCATTTTTTTTAGCAAGTTATGAGCATTTTTAGATTTATGCTAATTAGTTTCTTAACTTTTGACCAAGTGGGTGTTGTACAGAGGAGTGTATGACGGTGACCAATCAGCGTCATACACTTCTCTCCATTCATGTCCATTTGTACTCAGCACAGCGTGATCTCGCGAGATCACGCTGTGCTGACACCTGCACCCACATTAACTTTACTGAAGTGTCTTGACAGTGAATAGACATCACTTCCAGCCAGGATGCGATGTCTATTCACACTTTCGACACTTCGGTAAAGTTTGTGTGGGACTTAATCACAGCACAGCGTGATCTCGTGAGATCACGCTATGAATGAAAGCACAGCGAGATCTCGTGAGATCACGCTGTGCTGTGTGAGTAAGTCCCACACAAACTTTGCAGTGACGGCGCTTCGGACTGGTGGAGCTCGATGCTATGTGCGGTTTCTATATCGTACACACTTTATTTTGGCTTACGTGGTCGGCTCTGGGGGGTTAATAGGTTGCACGTATTTACTGGTCTTATTTTTATGGTCGTCTGATAACTTGGATAAATTATAAATTTGCTTTGTTGGCAAAAAAAATAATTCCTGTAATCTCCAGACTTGATGTCGGCGGTATAAGGCCGGGCTGATAATGGGGAGCGCTGGTTGTGTGACCCGCACATGTAGTTGATAAAGTCCTTTCCGTTTCCACTTCAGCAGAACTTGTCAGCATTTCTTTTAATGACTATTAATGTCTCATCCGTTGACCTTTACTCTTGTGTCGCACAGTTCAAGCTTTGTCAGGAGTTGTTGATGTCACTCCGCATGTTCAATAACTCGCCTAACGCTGTAGTGTCGGGACTCGTAGCCCATGTTCTCCTCAAGTAGAAGTCCTGCTGGCCAATTCCTCTACGGAATAGGTGACCGCCCGGCACGAGAACACGCAGATCTAATGTGGTCACTTCTGACTATCGCTAGGCGGCCACCCACACCCATCCCCCGTGATTCCCACGCGGCGAGTGACCTGTCGTCCAGCAGGCGGGAATACCACGTTTCGTAATTGGAAAGCTCAAACCTGGACGACTCCACCATTAAATTGTGATCCGTTAATAGTGCGTATCAGTCATTGCCGCAGGTATTATTCCTTCTGTATTCAGGCCAGGGAAAAGCTGCTTAGAAATAAGTTTGTGTTTTCATAGTAAAGGAGTCAAATGGAGAAGATCCAAAACTGTCGTTTCGCATACATTGTATGTATTTGTAGATCCGATACTGTCGCGGATAAAACGTCTGGTTTAGATGCCCGTTAAAGGGGGTTTCAGATCTTCACAATCCTTGTCATGTGCCCTGTTAGGACTCTCAGGTTATGGGACCGATCAGTATAAAGCCCTGTTCACACAGAGTGTTTTTGTAGGAGGAAAATCTGCCTCAAAATTCCATTTGGAATGTTGAGGCAGATTTTCCTCTCCCTACACGCCAATTTTCACTGTGTTTTTTCGCCAGTGCCCATTGAGCGCCGCGGGCATAAAACACAGCGAAATACGCTTTCTCTGCCTCCCATTGATGTCAGAGGCGTAAACGCCCGAAGATGGGGCATGTCCCGTCTTTTTCCCGCGAGCCGGTTTTTCCGCTTGTGGGAAAAAACCGCCTCCCATTGAAATCAATGGGAGGCATTTTCAGACGGTTTTTGGAGCGTTTTCCGACGCGGTTTACGCGTCCAAAAACTCTGTGTGAACTGGCCCTAATGGTTTTGTAAATATACAAAAACTTTGAAACAAATCTTGTTAGGGGTGAGTGTTCCTGCCGGCCGCCTGTCGTCCCCTTTCCCTGACTGCAGGTTGTCTGTAAGGGTATGTTCACATGGCGGGGGTCCGTAACGGCTGAAATTACGGGGATGTTTCAGCCTGAAAACATCCCCGTAATTTCAGCCGTAACGGCATGTGCAGGCGCTTGAACGTCGCGTCAATTACGGCCGTAATTAGCGCTGCTATTCATTGGAGTCAATGAATAGCGGCTCCAATTACGGCCAAAGAAGTGACAGGTCACTTCTTCTACGCGGGCGTCTATTTACGCGCCGTCATTTGACAGCGGCGCGTAAATATACGCCTCGTGTGAACAGACAAACGTCTGCCCATTGCTTTCAATGGGCAGATGTTTGTCAGCGCTATTGAGGCGCTATTTTCAGACGTAATTCGGGGCAAAAACGCCCGAATTACGTCTGTAAATAGGCCGTGTGAACATACCCTAAATGTACAGAAACCATATCAGTCTTCAAAAATATTTCTGCTGCCCAGGGGGTAGCGTAGCGGCAGGTAAAGCCCTTTAAATATCATCGGTCAGCGCTAGTTTACCGGCATAAATCTGCTGGTGTAACAGAACCGGGTTAAGGCCCTATCAGATGGAGCGATTATTGTACAATTTTTTTTTTTTTGTATAATCGTTCCAATATAAGGGATAATCGTCGTGTAATGGCGTGCAACGACCGAGCGATAAATCATTGAGTTTCCGTGGATCTGCTACATCTACCTGAATGAAAGATTATCGTTCGCCGCCGCCACGTCCCCTCGTCTAATCAGAAATCTTCTAGTTTTTAGCGGATCAGAGGCGATCGCAGTAACAAGTGAACGGCGAAAATCTTTAGCAACTTCTGTCGTGTAATAGACCATTTTTCGAACAGAAACTTCTCGCTAAATCATCACTCGTTGGTGGAAGAATATCATGGCTGTCCTTCATCTACAGCTTCCTAAGGAATGATTTGGGATTTTTTTAGGTCTTTTTTGACTTTTCTCTTGCACCCAATTGACCTTGTTGTATTTTGATCTCTTCTCACCATTGCATATTATATGAACCATCTGGTCTGGTGGATCGTGAGTTGGTGCCGCCACCTTTCTCCATTTACGTGCCCTCAGTAGTGTTGTGCCTCCCTCCTAAAACTCTGTGCCAGTGAGAAGTGGTCCTATTGCCGGACTGGAAGGGGTATTGGTGTTTGTCAGTACTGTCCGTCACCATTCAGTGTGGGGGACATTTCCAAAAACGTAAAGATTTCTGTGTCCTCCATGAATCTACCCAAAAGTCTACCTCTTATACAGATGGTCCAAATAATAATTCACTCGTGAGTCCCTAATGAATAATTACATGGCATTTCCCTCTAGGGTATCAGTGGCGCTCGAAACACCCAGCCGACATTAGTTTTTTGCGCATATTGGCACGGTTTAAATGATCGTTAAAATCCACGCATTTTTTGCAGGTTAAACTGCCGTCTACGAGGTAAATGTAGTATCTGGTACGTCTGGTTTAATCCTACACAGCAACATTTCATCCCGGGATTACCCCAACACAATGTCAATGTTTCCGCAGGTGACCATTGCAAAAAGTGTGACCTGGCCGGGAGGTCATATACAACCTGGATGCCCATAGGGGAACCTAGAAGTCATGATAATCCTGTGACCAAATGTCTCTGTGTAGCCCTAGCCTAAGACTTCCGTATATTTGCAACCTTTATTAGGCTGTGTTCACACTGAGTTTTTTGCAGGAGGAAAATTCCTCCTGCAAAAACTGCTCCAGACGTTTTTTGCACAGTGGTTTGACAAAAACTCGTCAAAACACTCGTCGAGGCGTTTTTTTTTCCCATTTCTCACTGATTGAAATGGGGTTTTGGAGGCGGAAACCGCCTCAAGATAGGTCATGTCGCTTCTTTTTACCGCAACGCGGTTTTTCCGCTCACGGTAAAATAACTCATCCGCCTCCCATTGAAATCAATGGGAGGCATTTTTGGGCGTTTTTGCGGAACGGTTTCCGTGCCAAAAAACTAGTCAAAAAAACTCAGTGTGAACAGGGCCTAATAAAGTGTTTTCCTTTGTTTCTTGGTGATGTGAATGTGTTTGGAGGGTGAGACCTTGAGCACGTTTTGCATGTCATCGGTTTCGCCATGTAGGGTGAGTTTCTCTGTTATCTTTTGGCGCTGTAGTTGGACTACAACTCCTAGCCTTTGGCTGTCTGGGCATGCTGGGAGTTGTACTTTTACGCCAGTCAGAGCCACTTTTTTTTTTTAAACCACTCTCTTTGATAAAATTGCTCTGACGACTTAGTTCTCCGTTATTTATGAGGACGTCCACTGCCGATGACCCGTATGACAATGTGATACTCCTCTAATTTATTTAAAGGAATATATAAATAGCACTCACCTCAATGAAGCGTTGGATAATTCTGTAACGGTCTGATGTGTGGGGTCCCCGGCTTTCTACCCCTTTTTTTTTTTTAGCCATGATCACCCAGATCAACAATTGTGGGAAAACTTTTGACCGTGATCATATGAGGTTTTTTTAGTTTATATATTACTATGTATTTTGATGTACTTTTATGTTGTGGCTTTTTTGTTGTGTAGCGTGTTTTTTTTTTTTTAGTGTTGTGTTTTTTTTTTTTTAGTGTTGTGTTTTTTTTTTTGTTGTTTTTCTGTTTTTGTTTTTTTTTGTTTTTTTTTTAAATCCGAAAGAGAAGCGAGGTGTAATTGAAAGTCTTGAAACTTCTTCAAAAAAGAAATCAAATCAAAATAACGCCGGGTTCCCATGTAGCGTAAACGTTCCAAAATTTCCGCAACGAAATTCTGTGCTTAAATCCTGCAGCATTTACAGTAGCGGCAAAAGTGAATGCGAATTATCACATCTCAGCCATACGTTGCGGAAAAAAAAGTTGTGCAAAATATTTTCCGCGGTTTTACTTTCAATTTCGCAGCGCGTCGTTTATGGCTCTGTGCGGAGACGCTGCGGTTTTGGCCTGTAAACTTCAATGGGGAGCATAAATTCCGCACTAATATGTACAAGTTTAGTTTTGTTAAGTGTTTATCACTAAAAACTGTGATAATGGGCCGTGTGGTGCATTTACACGTCCACCATTTTTGTGAAGCCGCAGCGTTTTGTAGCGATTTCACAGCAAAAAAAGCAAGATCCAAAGCGTGACGACCCGTGTAATAGAGAGCGCGATGGCTGACGGTGCGATGTACGGCTGTCAATGTCATCGGTTCCTGTCCGGACCCTCCTTTGTTGTGTGAATAACACGGAGACCTCATAGACTGTTTAGTAAACCTAACAAGGTGTCCTGGAAGTGTTCACACCTTAAGGCCTGTTTACAGCTAAAAATAATCGTTCTGAATAGTGGGTATCTGATCGTAAGGCCCTGTTCACACAGCGCAGAAACCGCTCCGCAAAACTCGTCAAAAACCGCTCAAAAATGCCTCCCATTGATTTCAATGGGAGGCGGACGAGTTCTTTTTACTGCGAGCAGAAAAACCGCGTTGCGGTAAAAAGAAACGACATGACCCATCTTGAGGCGGTTTCCGCCTCCAAAACCCCATTTCAATCAGTCAGAAACGGGAAAAAAAAACGCCTCGACGAGTGTTTTGACGAGTTTTTGTCAAACCACTGTGCAAAAAACGTCTGGAGCAGTTTTTGCAGGAGGAATTTTCTTCCTGCAAAAAAAACTCTGTGTGAACACAGCCTAATGATTAAAAAGTATCATTGGCGAAAACTGATCAGTTCTACATGAAAATAATTATTATAGTTTGTCTAAATGTAAACGGTCGCCCGTCTTTTCCTAATCTACATTGTCAGGATGATCGAATTGGCCATAAAAAATGTCATTGTAATGATGGACATCACTGGGGGTGTATAGTCCGGGCCCGTAATGGGCTATGGGCGCTGCGTTACGGATCTGTAATACGGCCGTGCGCAGTGAGGGAATACATTATGGCGTCTTCTGCAGCACGTTCTCCGTTTTTAGCTTTTTATTTCGCAAGGATGATTCATAGGAAATGTCACATTTGACTTTCACTACTTGTTACTTCTCCAAAATGATAAATGTTCTTGGTTTTACATCATCACACGATACTGTTGGGCGTTGAGAGACACCACTGCAGACATATTGGCGACTACCAGGCTGAAGGAATATTGAGGATGAGCCTCTGTATATACTGGGCACGCGCTATGACTTGTATCACTGACCCCGATCTTTCTGCTTGTTCGTAGATGCGCAGCTGGCACTATTGGCACTACTGGGGTTGCATCTCTAAGAAACAGAAAAAGGGTCACATTTTAGAGAGTCCAAATATTCTAACCTGTATGGTCGCTCTTCTATAAAATGACTAGACCGTGTGTCATCGATGGGTGTTTGTAAGGCGGTTGTCTAAAAAAATCGTAATCCTAGTATAATAATCGCTGCAACTTTCTAATATACTTTGCGTTTCATTTCTTCACCATTTTAAAAAAAAGTCTGCTTGCTGTCAGTAAAAGGAAATATATATATTTTTATTTTTTTACATCCAGAGGCTGAAACCCCCATATAGACCCAATGCTGCTCACTGCTGAGGTGCTTGTTACAATGTTTGTCATTGCAAGTCACTGTTAAAAGCAGCAGAAGCCCGAATGTCTCTCCTGTCCTGGATTTCAGGCTATAACCTAGACTGACACGTTGTAACAACCTTATCAGCTGTGTAAAAGTAGGACGGGGTGTTCAGCTGGTGGAAACCCTGTGACCATTCACTGACCGTGAGCAGAAATCTGAAATGGGGAAAGGCAAAGTTTATTAGAAACTTGCATAACTTGGTGTTATATAATGAGGTTTAATGCTGACTTGTCAGGTCCAAAGATTAAGGTGAGCAGGAAACCGATGTAATGTCGATGTGTAGCACTGTATTCTGCTGTAGGCGGCACTGTATTCTGCTGAAGGCGGCACTGTATTCTGCTGAAGGCGGCACTGTATTCTGCTGAAGGCGGCACTGTATTCTGCTGAAGGCGGCACTGTATTCTGCTGAAGGCGGCACTGTATTCTGCTGAAGGCGGCACTGTATTCTGCTGAAGGCGGCACTGTATTCTGCTGAAGGCGGCACTGTATTCTGCTGAAGGCGGCACTGTATTCTGCTGAAGGCGGCACTGTATTCTGCTGAAGGCGGCACTGTATTCTGCTGAAGGCGGCACTGTATTCTGCTGTAGGCGGCACTGTATTCTGCTGTAGGCGGCACTGTATTCTGCTGTAGGCGGCACTGTATTCTGCTGTAGGCGGCACTGTATTCTGCTGTAGGCGGCACTGTATCCTGCTGTAGGCGGCACTGTATCCTGCTGTAGGCGGCACTGTATCCTGCTGTAGGCGGCACTGTATCCTGCTGTAGGCGGCACTGTATCCTGCTGTAGGCGGCACTGTATCCTGCTGTAGGCGGCACTGTATCCTGCTGAAGGCGGCACTGTATTCTGCTGTAGGCGGCACTGTATTCTGCTGTAGGCGGCACTGTATTCTGCTGTAGGCGGCAATGAATTCTGCACTGTATTCTTCTGTAGGCGGCACTGTATTCTGCTGTAGGCGGCACTGTATTCTGCTGTAGGCGGCACTGTATTCTGCTGTAGGCGGCACTGTATCCTGCTGTAGGCGGCACTGTATCCTGCTGTAGGCGGCACTGTATCCTGCTGTAGGCGGCACTGTATCCTGCTGTAGGCGGCACTGTATCCTGCTGTAGGCGGCACTGTATCCTGCTGTAGGCGGCACTGTATCCTGCTGTAGGCGGCACTGTATCCTGCTGAAGGCGGCACTGTATCCTGCTGAAGGCGGCACTGTATCCTGCTGAAGGCGGCACTGTATCCTGCTGAAGGCGGCACTGTATTCTGCTGTAGGCGGCACTGTATCCTGCTGTAGGCGGCACTGTATCCTGCTGTAGGCGGCACTGTATCCTGCTGTAGGCGGCACTGTATCCTGCTGTAGGCGGCACTGTATCCTGCTGTAGGCGGCACTGTATCCTGCTGTAGGCGGCACTGTATTCTGCTGACCAGCAGATGATCCAGCGTTTGCTCGTTCATCTGCCGATCGTTCCCCTGCTTACACAGCGCAATTATCTGCAACGAGCGTTATATGAACAATTGTCTCCCCGATCGCCCAGTGTAAACCCCCTTTACTCTCCCTCTGACTTGTGATGAGATGGTCCTCATGTTCACCAGCTCCAACCTTAAATCTATCCGCTCATGTGCAAGGCATGGCTGACAATACTGTGCAGTGTCCTTCTGAAAAGACAATACTATAAAGATATGGCGCCCAAATCCTGGAATCCGGGTAGAGTTCCTAATATACTGCCATTGTGACTTTGCTTCTCTACACCAACCCCAGGCTGTGAGGGAAGCTGTAAAATCAAGTCCTCAACATCTAGTCCAGGTAGAGTTCTCTTTTATATAGTGGCCATCCATGCTACAGACCGTTCACGCTCAACTGACCACATTAAAAGATCCTCTAGTGCAGCCCTGGACTCCACCTGAGGGACACACTTTATATTTGGAGTCCCCTGCTTTGGCGAGGAGGTGACCAACCAGTCTATTATAGTCTATGGGACATACAGAAAAGGCTGAGTGCGTGCAGTCAGATGTTTCTCTATCTCCAGTTTCCCCCAAATGTACGACCTTCTCTCCATTGCTAATATAAAAATGGTCATAACTTGGCCAAAAATGCTCGTTTAAAAAAAAACAAAAAACGTTCCTGTAATCTACATTGCAGCGCCGATCACATGCAATAGCAGCTAGGGGTTGCAAAATCTGGTGACAGAGCCTCTTTAAGTCGCATTGATAAGACATGGCAGGTAGGAAATCTAAACCTGACCTTTTACCTACACATGGTGTTATTGTGGTGTTACGGGGATTATATAAGGATCACGAGGACACCGTATTGCATAAGAATAATCTGCATTTTCTCAATGTATCTTCTGTATTGAGTTCAGATATTTAACTCTTTTTTTGTTTCCCCTTTAATTCAGTATCCGTTCTTTTTTGGGCTGCTGCTTGCCGTGGTCTGGTGTTGCTTGGTGTGCCTTAGTCGGGTTTATATGGGAATGCATTCTGTTTTGGTAAGTCACATGGTTCCCCCCGTTTTTCTCTTTCAATTATTCGCACAGGTAATAATTTGACCGATTTATGTGGATTGTGATTTCAATCTTCGTATTTGTCTGTTGGGATAAAGCCGTGGTCTCCGACTTTTGGCTGTCGAGCCGTTTTGAAATTTCAACTCCTAAAGAGAGTGTCGGGAGATAATGGGAGTAGTTGTTTTACAGGTTGCAGACCACTGGTATGGAGCAAAGGCCTGGGCTACACAGTTCATCACAATGGGAGCGCAATTCAGTGGTGAAATCGAAAGCGATTCCATGATAAATCTGCAACAAAGTCCCCATGTAAAACATGCAGAGTTTGTGGAGGATTTGCTGTGGCCAAATCCGTGGCGCAAAATATGCCACGTGTGAATCCATCCTTAAAGTACAGTTATCAGAGGTCTGTCGTGCACCTGTGTCCGTCACATGACCAGGACAGATTTTAGTCCCTTGTAAGTAAACAATCAAGGTTCAAGCTAAATGACGACAGCAAGCAGAGATCTTGAAAACCATCAGGTATTGATACAGAAAGTATGTTAGGAAATGTTCTACATTTTCATTGTACAAAGAATTTTTGCTAAAACCATAATACGCTTTAATGACTTGCGTTTTATCTCATATTCCTGACTTCAGTACTGGGGACTGGCGGCCGCCTTCTCCAGAGAAGTCCTTTATGTGACAAGTCGTCAGTAACGCACCCTCCAGCAATTCTGGGACACACAAACACATTAGGGAGCCTGAAGGGCATTCTGGTCTTCCAAGGACATGTATATATGTAAATACACTTTATCCTCTAGTTTACAGTAGATACTTATACACAAATACTCTATATTATGTATGTGATTTATGAACTTTAGTAAGGCCCTGTTCACACGGAGTGTTTTGCAGGCAGAAAATTTTGCCTCAAAATTCAGTTTGGAATTTTGAGGCAGATATCGATCTGCCTGCACGCCGTTAGCAGCGTGTTTCGAGGCGTCTTTCGCTCGCGCCCATTGAGCGCCATGAGCAAAAAACGCCACAAAATACGCTTTCTCTGCCTCCCATTGATGTCAATGGGAGGTCAGAGACGTAAACGCCCGAAGATAGGGTATGTTGCTGCTTTTTCCCAAACGCCTCCGCCTCCTATTGAAATCAATGGGAGGCATTTTTGGACTTTTTTGGCGCGTTTTCCAACATGGTTTCCGCGTCAAAAACCGTGTAAAAAAAACTCAGTGTGAACAGGGCCTAAGAATGCAGATTTGTTGTTTGTATATAAAAAAAATGTAAATAAAAGCAACACAATTACAATCGAGATCGTGTCTCTGGACGTAGCCATGGAAACCAAAATAAAAGCTTCCATTGTTTACACTGCCGGTTACATTCACAGAACTGCGCAAAATAGAAATAAGATTTATACTACAAAGTTGTTGCTATGACTACACCGCTGTTTTCTATATAGGACCCCAAATAAGGGCTTGGCTATGGCGCCCTCTTCTAAATCCTTTATCTTCTTTTCCGGCAGGACGTCGTAGCTGGTGTCCTATACACAATCCTCATTTTGATCGTCTTCCATCCCGCTCTTGATATCATTGACAATTTCAACCTGACTTATAAGTATGCCCCCCTCATTATCATCAGCCTGCACCTTGCCCTGGGCATCTTCTCCTTCACGCTTGATACATGGAGCACCTCTCGAGGGGACACGGCAGAGATTCTTGGCAGCGGAGCCGGGATCGCCTGCGGGTCACACGTGAGTTACATGCTGGGGTTCTTGAAGGAACCGTCACCGGATACAATGCCTTTCATTATTCCACCTTTCACCGCGACTCTGCTGGGAAAAGCCATGCTACGAGTTCTAATTGGATTAGTAGTTTTATTACTGATCAGAGCCGTCATGAAGATGATCACCATTCCTATGGCGTGCAAAGTGTTTGGCATTCCTTGTGATGATATAAGAAAGGCAAGACAACGGATGGAGGTGGAACTGCCTTACCGATATCTCACCTATGGCATGGTCGGATTCGCAGTCATGTTCGTTGTCCCATATCTATTTACATGGGTCGGGCTACATTGATGGTAAACACGTCCAGGCGGGATAGACGAGGCTCTTAGCGGTATTATTCGGAACGTTCAAGGCGGACTTGTTGCCCTCTTGGAGGGAGGGGCTTCAAAAGTTGAATAATTCCTATTCATTTCTATAGTGCACTGGTAGAAAAATGACATTTGGGCCTAGGCGGTTTTTTGATTAACTTTTTTTTTTTAATTGCAGCTACTTGCAAGCGCAGTGTATATGGGTTTTATATCTGAAAACCATTTTGCTTTAGATTCAGGTACTCTATGAAACTGCTTGATAACTGTGCCTTTCTTTTGCTAATAATCACAAATGCCATGTATACTGTGATGTAAAGGCAACATCGCGCCAGCTCGAGGAATAATTCTTACACGGCGATGCCCGTTGTTTGCATGTGTAAATCCTTTTAATGCAGCAGAACTGTAATACCAGGAATATCTTGGGAGAGATTGCAATAGTCATGTCTTTTTGGCATGCTTCTTTATATAATGGCCACAATGCATTAACCTTTTCGGCGCTGCGGGCCAGGCTTCCTATACCTTGTCCAGCAGTCCTTCTGCTGCGCTGGGCTGTACAATGGGCACTCCCAGCACTTACAAGGTTAAAGGGGTTATCCAGGATTAGGAAAAAGGGTCTGCTATTTTTGTACTGAAACGACACCACTCTTGTCCATAGAGTCTGGCATTTTTGCTGATTCCATTCAAGTGAATGGAGCTGAACTGCAATACCTTACAAAGCCTTCAGACAAAAGTGGCGCTGTGTCTGGAAATGACTAGTCCTTTTTCCTAACCACTTTAACTCTTTATGGGCACCTAATAGATGTCCTTGTTGTTTCTGTCTTTAAATTTTTCTTTCATTTCTAGTGACCACTATGTATATTCCCTTCATTTTAGCCATTATGCATCCTATATATTAGGCTCCCTCTTCCCTGTGTGTAGGTGCTCACTCATGTATGCACGTGACCAGACTATTTAGTCTATTCCAAATCCGATATAATGTATGCCTGGCTGTCCATTCCTTCTAGGGCTTTGCGGTCCAGCTATTGCAAAATAATGTTTAAGGCACTGATAGTAAAACTGGGGGGTTCTAAGCACCCCCGCACACATTGTAAGGCACAATACATATAACGGTCCTCTTATGTGGAGGTTATAACATGGTTGGTGTGGCCTGGGTTCAGCCATCATTACTGGGAGCAATACATTTATGGTACGTTAATATTTCAGAATTTGGATGTAATTCATAGAGAAAAGATCGCCTGCACCTAATTGGGGCACTCACCCGGTGGGCTACTGTATAATTCATAGGAGTACAGCGCAGCACCTGCTAAGTAGCCAGTTAAAAGGTTTGTACGGTTTCACAATTTTGTTGTTGTGTTTTTTTTTGTATAATTAAGTTATTCAATTTTTCAATATTCTTTCTGTATTAATTTCTCACGGTTTGCAAGATCTCTGCTTGCTTTCATTTAGTAGGATCATTCATTGTTTACTTCCAGTGGATATAATTTTGTCAGTGGTCATGTGATGGAAACACAGGTGCACGGCTCGTTACAGTTAGGGTATGCTCGCACGGAGGAAATTTGCGGCAAAATTTTGCCTTCCATTAATTTCAATGGGAATCGAACACTTATTTTCCCTGCTCCATCTTCGGGTGGATTCCGCCCAAACCTCCCATTGAAGTCAATGGGAGGAGGAATCTTCCGGTCAATGGGAGAAATAGTTCGGTGAACAGGGCCTTACAGTATGTGTATCAGAGCTGTGTCTTGTAACGATCCCAGCACCTGTGTGTCCATCACATGACCATGTAACGATCCCAGCACCTGTGTGTCCATCACATGACCATGTAACGATCCCAGCACCTGTGTCCATCACATGACCATGTAACGATCCCAGCACCTGTGTCCATCACATGACCATGTAACGATCCCAGCACCTGTGTCCATCACATGACCATGTAACGATCCCAGCACCTGTGTCCACATGACCATGTAACGATCCCAGCACCTGTGTCCATCACATGACCATGTAACGATCCCAGCACCTGTGTCCATCACATGACCATGTAACGATCCCAGCACCTGTGTCCATCACATGACCATGTAACGATCCCAGCACCTGTGTCCATCACATGACCATGTAACGATCCCAGCACCTGTGTCCATCACATGACCATGTAACGATCCCAGCACCTGTGTGTCCATCACATGACCATGTAACGATCCCAGCACCTGTGTCCATCACATGACCATGTAACGATCCCAGCACCTGTGTGTCCATCACATGACCATGTAACGATCCCAGCACCTGTGTGTCCATCACATGACCATGTAACGATCCCAGCACCTGTGTCCATCACATGACCATGTAACGATCCCAGCACCTGTGTGTCCATCACATGACCATGTAACGATCTCAGCACCTGTGTGTCCATCACATGACCATGTAACGATCTCAGCACCTGTGTGTCCATCACATGACCATGGATAGAATTTTGTATCCTGGAAGTAAACAATGAATGTTCCTACTGAATAACAAGAAGCAGAGATCTTGAAAACCGTGAGGAATTAAAACAGAAAGTATATTGGAAAATTGTAGAACTTTAAGGGTAAGGCCACACGGTGCGTCGTTGATGCGGTTTTGTTGCGTTTGAAAACCGAATGCGGTCAACTGCGTGTGTTTTTTGTCTCTAATGCTGCAGTTCTGTTGGCGTTTTTTTACGCACATAGTTTACGGACATAGTTTTCACCCGTGTTGCAGTTTGTTAGGCGCTTCCTGTATATCGTTTATTGCATTGCAGAACTGTCAGCAAAAGCGCAAGCAGTTCAGCAACAACTTTGGCATTGCGGTCATTAACTGCCTGCGGTCGGACATTGTGAAGATGCAGATAACTGCACAAAAACACATTGTAATATAATAGCAGCCGTCTGTCCATAACCAAAATGTCACCATTGACACTTGCTGGAGTTTAAAAACGCAAAATAAACGCACCGTGGCCGTGCGGCCTTACCCTAATTATACAGAAAAAAACAATTTGCTGAAACCGGATAATATTTTTTAATGTCGCTGACGCGTTCTTGTGGTTTGCACTATAGGGGGGGGGGGGGGGGATGGGTACACTTACTTTCCATTTACATTGTATGATCTTTTTGTCATGTTTTGTGCAGCTGTTTGTTTTTCCAGCACAATTGCTTGTTTGTATTATTTTGACTACATAATGTCTGTTATACCAGAGCTATAGAGCATGAGACTCCCCTTAAGGACTCTGTCATGGGATGTGTAGACTTTTCCTCATATCGATGTCTCCTGTCCCGTACAAACCCCCCTACAAACCTACACCACATGGTCATCCCACATTCTGGGCTCTAAGGACCAACTTATTTTATATGTAGAAATCATCACTCTGACCGATCCTCTTTATTTTTACAGACTGTAGCACATATATATATATATATATATATATATATATATATATATATATACACACACACACACACTAGTGGCTCTGCAAAATAAATCCACTTGCCACTTCACGGTGACCTCCTTCACGTGGGTCCCTACTCTACCAAGTGTAGTATCCCATGGCAACCAATGCCACTGCAGCACCGCACCTGCAGAGGGAGCAGCCCAAGAGACCAACAGCAACCCTGATGCCCACCTTGGCTCTGGACCACGTCCCCCCACGGATACAGCACCACAACAACAAAAGATTTCCACACAATACCACAAAAAATTAACAGATGGAAAAAGCTCACCTTTTTACACTTGGTAGAGTAGGGACCCACGTGAAGTGGCAAGTGGGCTTACACAGTTTGATAAAAATGTTTACTAAGAACCTCATGTTGATACATTTCATTTTGCTGAGCCGCAATAGATCAAGTATAGCAAGTAGATGTGCGGTCAAGGTTTTCTTTCTCCCCTTGGAAATATGGATATATATATAATGTATGTGTGTGCATGTAAGCCCAGTCATATATAAGTGATGTACAAGGTCAATGCCAAGGATTCTAGAGATTCTCTCCATATTGGCACTGGTGGCAGCAGGAGTTTCTGGTGCTGCACGTCCTGGTAGGACAGACCTCTATGTGAAAAGTGCTATGTCTCCTGTGACCGATCCTCTATAACCTCCGCTGGATCTCGTTGGCGTTGCACTATGGTATTAATAAGCTGGCTTGACTTCTGTCGGCGCCTTTACTAGAATTGCAGGGCATTTTTCTGCAGACGTTCCACTTTGATTGTGGATAGGGCTTTATTTTTCCACATGAATGTACCCGGGCATGTCTCCAGTGAGGATTCTCGCACAATGTTCTCCTGTACATTTCATAATATTTTAAGGGGAGGTTCACTGTTCTAGCCTGCGACTCCGACTCGACACCCTAATAAAGCTGGTCATGCACATTAGAGCAAAGTCGGCTGGACTTATTGATGATCTAATGTATATGGGATGGCAGATGTCTGGTGGAAAGAAGGTTTGGGCATGATGGTGTTTCCATGGGTGATCCGCCACTGTGAGAAGTGCCTCGCAGTGGCTTATTCCCCTATTGAAATAAACATGCATGCTTGGCACAGCCAAGTGTGCATGTGTTTAAGGGGGGGATACAGCGATCCTGACCGCCATCTAATGTGCATGTCCACCTGTGAATGTGGTTCATACATAGAGATCAATCCTATCTGATGCGTTTCGCCCCATTCCAAGCCTTACTCAATGTCCTCTCGAGACTGGGACCACATATGAAGTCCCTACAGGTCCGTATTATGGGCACTTCATAAGGCAACACATTCTCCTCTAGAAGCAATATATCTCCATAATGCGGCATGCTATGGGGTATGGCATGAGGCCGGCAACGGTACAGTATGGGCCCAAAGCAGGGTCTGAACAGCACATTATAGATCTGTACAACTGCGTTCAGTAATACGGCCGTGTCCATGAGCTCGAAGTGTTAACACTGACCTCCCCTTCAATGAATGTTTATACCGTTGTCTATTTTTCCTTGGAGTGTATTCACACGGTGAGGTATTGCTGCATTCTCTGCTGTGATGCCGAAAACCGAATTGAAAAACCCACGCGTTTTACCGCAAAACTGCACCGTGTGAATACACCCTAGGCAATCCTCATTATTCATTGCTGAGATGTTCCCAAAAACGGAGCCTATTTATTCTTCTACTTGAACTCTGTATTCACAAAGTGTTAACAACGCGTTAATTCCACGGATTGTTCGATTTCACGTGTAAACTGAACGTGTCACCTGATTGTTTCACAATATTTTATCAAAAATACTTTTAATGTTTTAACTGGATTTTATTATAAAATAAAAATATGTATCTATTACCCACCGTTCTATTAAATGCCCTGACCCGCTATATGTCTGCAAACTTTGTATCAATTCTGTATCACTTGTAAGGATCTGGAGTGCACATATTATTTTCTTTTTTTTTTGGTCAATTCACTACCAGTAATACAAAAACACACACAAAAAAAACCTTCTGTTGCGCCTCTGATGATAACATAATATTAGGAAGGTGTTGATAATGCAGTTCTCAAATACAGTGAAATTCCTTTAATCCAGCATCTTACATGATGTAGGGTATTTCACAACACCAGAAAACTGTCTAAAGGCCCTTTTATATAATTGGTCAAACGATCGTTCATAAGAAAAGCGCGTTCCCGATCATTGCCCTGTGTAAACAGGGCAACGATCAGCCGATGAATGAGCAAACGCTGGATCATCTGCTGATCTGATTGTTTATGTAGCAATAAATATCATCGTTGTCGGCAGCAGATGTAGAAACAGGAAGACGTGCTGCCGACATGATGGAAATGTATGGGGACGAGTGATCGTAATAACAAGTTCTCGTCCCCTTAGGGTATGTGCACACACACTAATTACGTCCGTAATTGACGGACGTATTTCGGCCGCAAGTCCCGGACCGAACACAGTGCAAGGAGCCGGGCTCCTAGCATCATACTTATGTACGATGCTAGGAGTCCCTGCCTCGCTGCAGGACAACTGTCCCGTACTGTAAACATGATTATACTACGGGACAGTTGTCCTGCAGCGAGGCAGGGACTCCTAGCGTCGTACATAAGTATGATGCTAGGAGCCCGGCTCCTTGCACTGTGTTCGGTCTGGTACTTGCGGCCGAAATACGTCCGTCAATTACGGACGTAATTAGTGTGTGTGCACATACCCTTATAGAGCTCCTTGTGAAAGGAGCAAATGAGGGCCGATCCACCAGCTGTCTCTTGGCCGGTGTAACAGGACCCTGAGCAGAGGTACACAATTAAGAAATTCTACTGAGCAAAACCCAGAATTATAGTAGCACGTTCTACTATTTCATTTTCATCTGATAATCCAGAATATCTGATAATTGCTAGGAGTCCCTGCCTCGCTGCGGGACAACTGTCCCGTACTGTAATCATGTTTTCAGTATGGGACAGTAGTTCCACGGAGAGGCAGGGACTCCTAGCGTCGTACATAACTATGATGCTCCCTGCAGTGTGTTCGGTCCGGGACTTGCGGCCGAAATACGTTCCGTTCTTTACGGACCGAACATGCTCGTGTGAATCCATCTTAAGGCTACATGCACACGTTGAGTATTTAGCTGTGGAAAATATGCACCAAATCCACAGCAATACGCAGGAAATTTGCAAGTAAAAACCGCACCTTTTGTTGCGTTTTTCGGCGCGTTTTCCCGCTGTGGGTTTTGGTGCGATTTTTCCATAGCACTTGGCAGATACAATTCGCAAGTGGAAACGTAAGATAAATTGACATAATGCGGATTATGAAAAAACGCACCACAGGTCAATTTCAGTCCTGAAAAATACTACAGCCTGTACATGAGATTTCCTGGAATCTCATTGACTCTGCTGTGGATTTGCCAAACCGCACGTAATACGCATCGTGTGCGTTGAGCCCAATAATAGCTCTTTACATACGGCAGCACAAAGAGTCCGACGTGCCACTGTGTAGGATGCCGAAGTCCTGGGGCCAGACCTAGGCAGTCCCCCTATTGCATGGATAAAACCTTCCTCGGTCTATCTGGTTGATACTATTCACAGGTTCACAATTCTTCATCAGGTTTTACATTGTATTTTGCGAGGACTGAAGTGACTACTGGCCGGCTACATATGTTGGAAGAAGCTGCAACTGGATTCCTGGTTTAATTCATTTGCAAAGTCAAATATTTACCAGGGACTTGGACCCCATTCCAGCACAGATAGGATTTTATTGCAGCCACGCAGTAAATGAATAGCTGAGCGGCCGCCTAAGTTCATGCTAGTGTGATTTTAAAAGTCAATCTGTGACATTTCAACCAGGCAGCTGTGAACAACGCGATTTTAATGCTCGGTTACTCTCTGAATATTGCACACTAAGCTATTTCATTTTGAATCGTACGGCCCATAAACTTCACCCAGATCTTTTCAGAGGGAAATGTTCTGAAAGTTAAAGGGACTCTGTCCCCAGTTTATGAATTCCCTTTCTCCTAACTAATCTAATAGGCGCTAAGATGCTGATAACTGCAGTGTCATTTGTTTTAAAAAAAAGTTTATTATTTTAAAAGTTATGAGCATTTTCCTAAATTAATAAAGGGTTATTTACATGACAAGTGGGAGGTAACAGCAGCGATTCTCTGGAGGTGGAGCCTCCTCACAGCCTCTGACGCCGTCCAATCAGCATGAAGCTGCTTCACACAGTGTGAGAGACTGAGGCTGGAGGGAAAGGGATCACTTCAAACAGCCATATCTCAGGCTGTGGACCACCTAGAACAGCACCACCTGGTGGCATATGAAAGATGAGATTCTAATGTTTCATATGACACCGGGATCGCAGTTCTAGCTGTGACACAACCAGAGATATCACCAGTTGAAAACACAGTCGGGAATGGAAGCTGTATACTATATGATCACACTGTTGCTGGGCAGGGAAGGGGGAGAAGCTGGATGCTGATTGGACAGCGTCATACAGAAAACATTACAACGCCCAGAATGAAAAGAAAGAGTCACCTCCTATTTGGCAAGTATATCCAAATTAGCATATTTAGAAAAATGGCCATAACTTTGCAAATAATAATTAAAAAAAAACAAAAAATCACGCTGTAGTTATCAGCATCATAGCGCCTATTAGATTAGTTAGGAGATGGGGAATTAATAAACTAGTGATGGATCCTCTTTAAGGAAAATGATTGTACATAAGTGTTGTAGCCTCTATTATACGCTCTTAGGTCTCTTTCACACGGCATTATTTTGCGTCAGTTTGCGAAAGCCAAAACCAGTAGGGGGTCCATAACACGGAAGTGGTACAAGTGTTTCCATTATACAAATGGTTAACAAATACTGAAGTAAAATACTGCTGTGTGAACGTGGCCTTAGAGTAGGATATGTAGGATATTTTTTTTTCTCTATTGGGTTGATGATCGCTAATGTATTGGTCTCAAATAGGTAAAGGGGTTATCACACTTCCGGTGGGATACATCATCAGTGTCTGAGTGGAGGGAAACCAATTGCTGAGACCCCCGCCAATAACTAAATTAGAGTGGCAGCGGCGCTAGGAAAGCTGGATGGCAAAAAACATGGCTGCCATTACAGGTTCCTCAAGGGTTGTCACCAAGCTTTCCTAGACTCCTAAATGGCAAATCAGCTTAGTTATATATTGATAGACCACCGCTCTCATGTTCCAGCATCACATTCAGGAGTCTGGGAAAGCTAGGTGACAACCCACGTGGGAGCTCTTCTAGCGGCTGTATTGTCACCCAGAAGGAGAGGTCAAATAAATAACGTGTATTTACTGGTCATTTTTTTTTTTTTTTTGGGTGAGGGTTAGGCCACGTGCACAACAATGCGTATTACGTGTGGGTCTTCCTGCAGCAAGTCCGCACTTTAATACAGTACCAGCAAAGTAAATGTGATGTCAAGTAATCTCATCTACACGTTGCAGGAGTTTTCCACTCGTAAATTGACCTGCGGTGCGGATTTTAAAATCGGAGCATGTCCATTTATCTTGCGCTTTCGTCTCAGAATTATATCTGACAGCTTTTTAAAAAAGGCACCAAAATGTAAAATCCGCACCTAAAAACACAAAAAAAAACAAATCAAATTCTGCAACGTGTGCGTGTAGCTTCAGGCCCCATGCAAACGACCGTATTATTCATCCGTAATTACGGACCCATTCATTTCTATGGGTTACGATCACCTTTCTGTATTTTTACGGGTTTATAGAACATGTCCTTTTTTTTACCGTAATTACGGCACGAAATCTCCATAGAAGTCTATGGGCGCTTCCGTAATTATGGACGGCTACGGATGTGCACCCGAATTCGTCGGTAATTACGGAAGCGTTGCTATGTAACGCCAGGGAATTACCCAAGATTCCTCCCTGTTTTTAGTGGATCCGTAAATACGGATGACTATAAATGGCTACGGATCCGCATTTACGGATAGATGAATAATATGGTCATGTGCATGGGGCCTAACTTCAAATTCTCGGTTGTAGTGTTCATTGGGTAAGACTGAAAGATCTTGCTCCATAAATGGTTAATTTTCTGTTCCCTCTCTATTATGTTTGCACTTTTGGTTTTGTTTGAAGGACTGTCTGCAATAAAGTCTGACCTTCATTTATGTTGGTGAATGTCCATGGTTCAAAATCTAATGGTAGTAAAGGGATTTTTCACTATGACTGCTTGCCTGCAGTCAGTCTTAATTCCTATACTTAGGGCTTATTCACATGAACGTTAAATACGTCCGTGTGATGGCCGTTAAAACAACGGCCGTCACATGGACTCATGTATGTCAATGGGGCCATTCACATGGCCATTATTTCAAAGGACCGTGTGAAGGGTCCGTTGATAAATAGAACATGTCCTAGTATCTTCCGTGTTCACTGATCCCTCCATAGACTCAAGTCTATGAAGGATGAAAACGGGACCCCCACAGATGGTTTTTTATGTCCGAGTTTCCCCACATTCGTGTGAATAAGCCCCTACAGTATATATTCCTCACCAAACCTAAGGGTATGTTCACACGCTGAGCCAAAAACGTCTGAAAATACGGAGCTGTTTTCAAGGGAAAACAGCACCTGATTTTCAGACGTTTTTCGCGCCGTTTTCGCGGCCGTTTTTGGAGCTGTTTTCAATAAGTCTATGAGAAAACGGCTCCAAAAACGTCCCAAGAAGTGTCCTGCATATAATGTATATAAGTGTCCTGCATATAATGTATATAAGTGCCCTGCATATAATGTATATAAGTGTCCTGCATATAATGTATATAAGTGTCCTGCATATAATGTATATAAGTGTCCTGCATATAATGTATATAAGTGCCCTGCATATAATGTATATAAGTGTCCTGCATATAATGTATATAAGTGCCCCGCATATAATGTATATAAGTGTCCTGCACTTCTTTTGACGAGGCTGTAATTTTACGCGTCGTCTTTTGACAGCTGTCAAACGACGATGCGTAAATTACAGGTCGTTGGCACAGTACGTCGGCAAACCCATTCAAATGAATGGGCGGATGTTTGCCGACGTATTGGAGCCGTATTTTCAGGCGTAAATCGAGGCATAATACGCCTCATTTACGCCTGAAAATAGGTCGTGTGAACCCAGCTTTAGGGTATGTTCACAAGACAGCGTCCGTAACGGCTGAAATTACTGGAGAAAACATCCCCGTAATTTCAGCCGTAACGGCATGTGCAGGCGCTTGAACGCCGCGTCCATTACGGACGTAATTGGCGCTGCTTTTCATTGGAATCAATGAATAACGGCTCCAATTACGCCCCAAGAAGTGACAGGTCACTTCTTTGAAGCAGACGTCTATTTACGCGCCGTCATTTGACAGCGGCGCCTAAATATACGCCTCGTGTGAACAGACAAACGTCAGCCCATTGCTTTCAATGGGCAGATGTTTGTCAACGCTTTCAAGCCGCATTTTTCGGACGTAATTTGGGGCAAAAACGCCCGATTTACGTCCGTAATTAGTGTGTGTGAACATACCCTAAGATGTATTGAAACAACGAGAAAGGGAAATCTGAGAGTGCTGACAAATAGGCCGGGCGAGTACAGTCACCTATGTATTCAGTGGGGTCTTGGCTCTCAATTCCTCATAGATGACATGTCAGAAGATGGTTTAAGGTGAACCCTCACGAAACACACGGTACCCACGCATCTGATGATCACCTTTATGATGTTGCAACAATCCCAGGCGCTGCGGTTGCAGGTCAGGCAATTTTGTTCAGATAAAATGGTCATAGATCAGGGGTCAACCAAACTTCGGTACTCCAGCTGTTGTAAAACTACAACTCCCAGCATGCCCTGAAAAGCCAAAGGCTGTCAGGGCACGCTGGGAATTGTAGTTTCACAACAGCTAGAGTGCCGAGGATTGCTGACCCCGTAGAGGCTGATACATAGATCTGTATGGACACAGCACCTCCACACACAGCGGCCGATCATGGGGACCACATCTGTTTTCTATAAGCTCTTCTATACAGGTTGCCCTATACAAGCATGGAGGAAAAAACGAGGATTCACATTACCGTTCACAGTGAGAAATCCTTGTGGATATTGGAGGGCGATCTAAGACGAATTCACACCACTATATTGATTCATGTTTTGTCTTTTAATAGATTACCTGCATTACTATAAGATTTAAAATGTGCACCCTATAGATCAAGAAAGTACCCCTTAAAAGCCACTTCCACGTGCTGTCTTGCTATGTATGATGTATGAGAGATATTGGAAGGATAAACACTGGACGATTGGTAAACGCTTGTACGGTGTGCGCCGCTTCTCACCTGTTACAGGCCGCCCAACACCTTTTGTTTCATGTAAGATGTCACATGATCTTACTAAATTTGGTGTATATTTGGGACAGTATTGCCCACACTGAAAACTGGAGCACGAGGAAAAGATGCTGACCAATCGAGTACCTAGACTACATGCACACGTTGAGGAATTTGATGCGGAAAATCTGCAAAAAAACGCAGATAAACTGGTAATTCCACAGGTAAAATCTTCACTTAATATTGCGTTTTTTGATGTGTGTTTGGGTGCAGATTTTATATTTTGATGCGCAAACAGGTCTAGATTTTATGCTGTGGATTTTGGTGTATTTTTTTAAAACGTTAAATAAATCGACACGCTGTCAATTTTAAAATCTGCACTGGAGGTCAAATGTTTGGGAAAATACTGCAACGTGTAGATGAGATGTGTAGATGATATTATATACTTTCCTGGTACTGTATTACGCTGCGGATTCGCTGCAGGAAAATCCACACATCAGCACGTAATACGCATCATGCTTAGTATTCTGCGTCCGGTATTCCTCATATTGCATCTCTGTGCTGGATTATCAGAAGGAATTTCATGTACCTCCAAACCCGAGCTACGATTTAGAAACTATTTTTGTAGGTTAAACGAGATCGGCAATAAAACTAAAATGTCTGTATAAGGCAAGGTTCACACCTGCGTCAGGTCTTCCCGTAGTTTTGCTCCGTGAGGCCCCCCACGCACACGACCGTGGATTTCGTCCGTAATTGTGGACCCATTCATTTCTATGGCCGACGGACACCTTCACGTATATTCACGGGAAGGTGTCCGTGCCGTAGAAACCTTCCTTAAAAAATGTGGCATGCTATCCGCGACCGGACGTGCCAGTAATCACTGACCATGATTATGGGCACTGTTGTCCGCAGAGGAGCAGAACAAGGGAATACCGGAAGCGACTTTTTCTATTACACCACCAGCGGCCGACGTAACCCATTGACTTTAATGGGTTACATTGGCTTACCATCAGGGTCTCTGTTGTTTTACCGGAAACAATGATGCAACATGCCGCGCTATTGTTTCCAGTAATCTCAGCCGGATCTGCGACGGAGGCCTCCAACGCAGATGTGAACAGCGCCTACGACCTCATGTGCATGATCCCTTATTTCTTTTCTTTACTTCTATATGGGCAGTGTGATATTTCAGTGGATGACTTTCATTCCTCCAGTAACAGAAGGGTCTTGTGTGTGCAGCAGCTGCTTGTACAGAAGATATTTATCTCCCAGCTGTCACGGCTTATTAGACATAATCCAGTGTTCTTCATGTGTCGCTGATGTTGTGTTTCGCTCTCTTACCGCTTCATTTGGACTCTCATTCTTCTCCGCATTCTTTCTTGATCAATGATTGTTTTGCGTGTTTCTAAAAAGGGAAGATTTTCAAATCATTTTCCTGAAACAAGGAAACTGTGTCTGTGTGTTATTAAAAGTGAACGTGGTTAAAATAATGTCAATTTGTGTCAACTTGAATCTCTTCCTCCAGCAGCTACACCCAAGAAGAAGGAAATGTCACCAAAGCGGACGACCCCTTAAAGCCTGGACAAACTGAATTGAATATAAGCGCTCTTAGGTTTTGTTTATCATGATTGGAGCTTCATTTACTGAATAAATCCAACTCATTTTAACTTTTGGTATGACAAAAACTGTTTTTTTTGTTTTTTTAATCTTTATTTTACAGTCTTGTGTGCTTTAATATGAAACACTGCAATAGTGACCTCTAGTGGTGTGACTGGTAATAATAAATTGCAGATACACATGGTTTCTGTCTGTCAGTTTATTCTGGTGGGAATGCTGAGAGTCGGACCCCCTCCGATCTAATATTGGTGGCCTATCCTAAGGATTGGCCATCAATTTTAAAATCCCCGGTAACCCCTTGGAGACACAGCCGATTTTTGTTCTTTCATTTTCGCTTTTCTATCGTCGCATTCCAAGAGCCATTACTTTTTTATTTTTCCGTCAACAAAGCCGTATCAGGGCTTGTTTTTTTTTGCAGGACGGTTGTCGCTTTTATTGGTACCATATAATATACTGGGAGACTGCAAAAAATTTCTCTGTGGGGTGAAATGGGAAAAAAATAAAAAAAATTCTGGGACGTTTAGTTTCTACGGCGTTCATCCTGCGGTAAAAATGTCGTTACCTTCTATGGGTTAATACGATTACGGCTCCCACGGGTCGGATACGATGCGTAAAAATGACGCAGCGTGTCCGACCTGCAACCCGCAGTACATTCCGTCCAAAAAATCGCACCACAATGATGCAGTTTTTGGAGCAGAATTTCCACTGAGGATGAAAGCGCTCGTACTTACCTCCTCTGTGATTGGCTGCAGATGTCACATGGGATGATACGTCATCCCAGGAGGCCGGACTGCAGGAAGAAGGAGAGCGTTCTGGGTAAGTATGATTTTTCTTCTTTCCCAGAGTTGCGATTACGCCACAAAAGTCGCAACACTTGGCTTTCTGTTGCGGGTTTTGCATCCCCATTGAATTCAATGGGGAAAACCTGCAACGGAAAATCAATAAAAACACAGCATGAATTGACATGCTGCGGGATTAAATTCCGCAGCGAGGGCATGAGGTTTACTAAATCTCATCCACTTTGCTGCTACTGTAAATGCTGCCGAATTTCTGAACACAATTCCGTTGCGGACACTCCACAGTGTTTACACCACGAGGGAACCCGGCCTAACAAAGCAAAAACAATTTGTAAAAAAATTATTTGTTTTGGGTCGCCATATTCTGAACGTCATAACTTTTTTATTTTCCCATTGATGGAGCTGTGGGAGGACTTGCTTTTTGCGGAGTGAGCTGTAGTTTTTATTGGTACCATTTTGGAGTACATGTGACTTTTTGATTCCTACTAATTCCATCTTTTTTAGGAAGTGATGGGACAAAAAACAGCAGTTCTTGCATTGTGAATCATGTTTTCCTGCGGTGTTCACCCGGTGGTTTAAATAACGTGATATTTTCACAGTTCAGACTTTTTACGGGACATGGTGATACCAATTATGTTTATTTTATTTTGATGGCTTACATTATTTTATTATTTTTCGGTTTTTTATTTTTATTCTTTTATATTTTTGTATTTATATTTTTTGTATTTATTATAAAATTGTATTAAACAGTTTTTTTCTACATTTTTTTTTTATTATTATAACCCAACTATGGGACTTACACCTGTGTATTGCCTTTATCTGTGCTCTACTATTAAAGGGGTTATCCCAAGATTAAGGGTATGTTCATACGGCCTAATTACGCACGAAAATAGCACCTCAATAGCGCTGACAAACATCTGCCCATTGAAAGCAATGGGCAGACGTTTGTCTGTTCACACGAGGCGTATATTTACGCGCCGCTGTCAAATGACGGCGCGTAAATAGACACCCGCGTCAAAGAAGTGACCTGTCACTTCTTTGGCCGTAATTGGAGCCGTTATTCATTCACTCCAATGAATAGCAGCGCCAATTACGTCCGTAATTGACGCGCCGTTCAAGCGCCTGCACATGCCGGTACGGCTCAAATTACGGGGATGTTTTCAGGCTGAAACATCCCCGTAATTTCAGCCGTAACGGACGCCCTCGTGTGAACATACCCTAAATGTTATCCGCGAACCACAGGAAAGGTGATAACATGCTGATCGGTGGGAGTCTGACCGTGGGTTCCCCCACCGATCATGAGAAAAGGGGTCCCATTCCTCCCAATGAATGGAGCGTCATATCGAGCATGCGCACTGCTCCTCCATTCAGTCTCTATAGCACTGACGGGGATAACTGAGTGCTTTACTCAGCTATCTCTGGCAGTCCCATAGACCGTGAATGGAGCGGCAGTGCGCATGCTCGATATGACGCTCCATTCATTGGGAGGAATGGGACCCCTTTTCTCATGATCAATGGGGTCCCAGCGGTCGGAGCCCAACCAATCAGCATGTTATTACCTATACTGTGGTTAGGGGTTAACAATTTAATCTTGGGATAACCCCTTTAAGCTTTGCCTCTGGCAAGGTCTAATAATAGGGCACTCATGGCAGACCTGGAGGCCTTCAATAGGCCTCCAGCTGCTATTTCAACTGATCGGGGTACAAAGAGAGACCCCTCCCTCTGCCTAACCGCTTATTGACTGCGACGTCTGAGGGGTTAATTGGGCAAGATTCAAGTTATCTCCAATCCCGCCCGTTGCAGAGCGGCGTCAGCTGTTTAAAACAGCTAACACCCGCCACATGTGCCATCCTGGGGTCGTGCACATCTGACGTAACTGTACGTCGGATGTTGCTTAGGATTAAATTGTAGCTAAACGTTTGACAAACTTCTGACATGTCATAGTGACATGTCAGAAGTTTGGATTGGTGGGGGTCCGAGCACTGAGACCCCCAACAATCGCTAGAACGAAGCAGCTGAAGCGTTCGTGTGAGCGCTCAGCCGCTTCGTGTCTGTTCAGCTATTTCCAGAAATTTATTGGTGTACGGACTCAATAGAAAAAGCCGAAAATTTCCCGAAAAAGCCGAACAGACACGAAGCAGCTGAGCGCTCAAACGAGCACTTCAGCTGCTTCGTTCTAGCGATTGGTGGGGGTCTCAGTGCTTGGACCCCACCAATCCAAACTTCTGACATGTCACTATGACATGTCAGAAGTTTGTCAAACGTTTAGCTACAATTTAAGAATAAAGCACAGCAAAAGAATGCATTTAAATCGGTTTTCCCACCACTGGAACCACAATCTAATACAAAAAGGGGTTCCCAACTACACCATTCCTTTTTTCCTGCTCACCCGTTGTGAGGAGGCGTTTGGGTGTTCGAGCTTGCCCACTGCTCTAACATTAAGGGTATGTTCACACGGCGGGGGTCCGTAACGGCTGAAATTACGGGGATGTTTCAGCCTGAAAACATCCCCGTAAATTCAGCCGTACCGGCATGTGCAGGCGCTTGAACGCCGCGTCAATTACGGCCGTAATTAGCGCTGCTATTCATTGGAGTCAATGAATAGCGGCTCCAATTACGGCCAAAGAAGTGACAGGTCACTTCTTTGACGCGGGCGTCTATTTACGCGCCGTCATTTGACAGCGGCGCGTAAATATACGCCTCGTGTGAACAGACAAACGTCTGCCCATTGCTTTCAATGGGCAGATGTTTGTCAGCGCTATTGAGGCGCTATTTTCAGACGTAATTCGGGGCAAAAACGCCCGAATTACGTCCGTAAATAGGCCGTGTGAACATACCCTTAAAGTCTATAGGACTGACGGAAAGAGCTGAGCACACAAGTTTTGTCTCATTTTGGTATTACCAATTGGTAAAGAGAGAAGTTTAGAAAACGCTCAGTGTTCAATGCATGGTGTAGTTCTTTTGAAGGGGGGATTCACGCTGCAGTGTCTTCTTTCTGTCAGACGAATCCATAAGGCACCCTTCACCCGACGGAGGCCAAAAGACATACCTCCCAACCGTCCCGGATTCAGCGGGACAGTCCCGGATTCCGGGAAGTGTCTCAGGACGCAGAAAAAATTTAAGCCAATTCTGAACTGTCAACTCCCTGCTTCAGCATTCCCTTTGTGAAGCGGCCGCGAGCCGCTCTGCACAGACAGGCACGGAGCAGTGATGTCATCGCGCCTGTCTGCGCCGAGCCACTCATATTACAGAGTGAAGGAACAGAGGGATCTCCTCCACCTGTCGTAGGAACGGGGCTCGGTAAGTATTTTTTTTATTATTATTAGGTACTCTGGGGCATTATACTGTATGGGGGCATCTGTGTGGGCATTATACTATATGGGGGCAGTTAAGGGGGCATTATACTGTGTTGGGGCAGCTATTTGGCATTGGGAGGCACTATGAGGTATTCTACTATATGGGGGCATCTATAGGGGCATTATAGTGTGTGTGTGTGGTTCTATAGGGGCGTGTGTGTGTTGTGTTGCGTTGCGTTGCGTTGCACTATGGGAGCATGATACTGTGTGTGGGGGGCAGCTGTAGGGGAAATAAACTATGTGGGGGCACAGAACCGGGTGCGAGTGGGTGGGGATTGGGCCTGGTTCGAGGCGTGGCTTATCAGGGAAAAAAATGTTTCCCGTTTGTTCCTCTTTGCGATACTTGAAAGTTGGGAGGTTTGCAAAAGAGCGTCTTTTCGGCCTCTGTCGAGCTGGTATACATAGGGTATCGCTCTTTTTTTATTTTGCACTATGGAGCAGCGCAGTTGCTGCGCTGCTCCATACAGATTATATAGAAAAACAACCCTAGCGCTCAAGGATAAAGATGAATGTAGAGGTAAACAGGCGATTGTTTCAAAAAAAGCGCAGCCTACAAGTCGTTTTTTTTTACCTCACAAAACTGCCATACAATGGCGCACATTAGTTTCAGCTCCCTAATGTGGACTTGTGGGTTGACTGGGTGCATACATCTACTTTCTCCCTGAGTTATCTTCGTGTTCTTCAATGTTTATTATACAAATATCCTTTTCATTTCAACTTATTTTGCATTCTAAAACATACATTTTATTTACTGACAACCAACTTTATCGACAAAACACACGCAAACAGTCCTCCTGTGAATGAGCAGAGCACGACATAGTTACAGCTACGTCACCACAGAGCGAGACCGCCCACATCCGACTGGCCCTAGTTACCCCGGTAACGTAGGCGGGCGCTTTCTCCAAATTTGACCAATCAAGGTAAGACTGGGTGGAGCCATTGAGCAGGAGCACGGGTGTACTGAGCCTGCGCGGTGTCCAATATGTCTACCTCTACTATGCACATGGGAGTATAGGGACTATTGACGGCTTTCGTGATTCTGTCCATTGAGAGGTGAGTGTATGGGCAGTGGCAGTGTTACACTCTATGCGATGTGTATATATAAAGTGGATGAAATAAGTGCTATATGTGACTTTGAACTACTGCAGCTGTCAGTGCCTGCTGGGGGCTGTAGTTCCTTGTTGTCTGTATAGCCCAGATAGGAGAGGCTGCTGTGTTCAGTGTTTTCATAAGACACTAACCAATGTTTTGTTTAATTTTTGCACAGCTTGAAAACCAAGTCCACGTTTTACATGAATATCAATGATACGTTCGTTTTGGTATACAGGTCTTATGCAGATCTATGTGTCTCCATAGTGACAGACCGCAAACAAACCCTGTGTAGTCTGATCCTGCAGTCGTACTCCGTTTTCTCTGTCCTCTGTGTTTAAATGTATGTTACCAAGAAGTAGGTGGTAGATAGAAGTGAGTGTGGCTGCAGGGTCAGACTACGCAGAGTTTCTTTGTAGTCGGTAAGGAGGACATTGAATGGAGCGGTGGTTGAGCACGTATGCTGTTGCTGTTGCTGCTGCTGTTGCTGTTGCTGCTCCATTTAAAGTCCATGGGATTGATGGAAACAGCTGAGTACACCGCTCATATGACTCCCACATCGTGGCAGGCACAAATGCCACTCTGCTCTGAGTGACGGTTCTCAGGAGACCGCTAGAATGGTTATTTGGAGGGGAGGGGCTTGCAGCGTGTGGTGCAGGTGCGCTAGCACATCAAGGGCCCGCCTAAGACCCCCTGCACGCGGCTGTAATTTTGATCCGTATTTGCAGATTAAAGTTCGGACCTATTAATTTCTATTGCCCACGGACTCCTACCTGTATATTTATTGGCAGGTGTCCGGGCCCTAGAAAAACTCTGCAAAAAAAAAAAAATAGAACGTCCTATTTTTTTTGATTTTACAGACCGTGCTCCCATACTTTATAACGGGATCAAGGTGCGCGAATGCGGGTGACGGGCTGCAGGTGGCCTCAGTGGCACTTGCGACGCCGGGCGAATTAATAAATTTGCAAGTTGCGTGACCGAGGCAAAAGGTATATTTATAACCCCCCCCCCCCTTCCTATATGGCTGTCAGCAGTTTTGAGGCCTTAATAAAAAGGGTTTTCCAGTTAGCAGAAGTTGATGACTTATCCTCAGTATAGACGGTCGTTATCTGTTCGGCACCCCCGCCGATCTGCGGTTTTGAAGGGGCCGTGGTGCTCATATGAGCGCTGCTTCCTGTTTATTCCTACAAATAGAGAAGGGAGGGGGAGAAGAAGGGCAAGAAGCATAGAGATCAACTGATCTCTTGGATTGATTAATAGAAATTAAATATTAAAATGACCGGCTTAGAGAGGTATATTATGCCTGACAGGGATGGGGTGAGCGGTCCCTCATTCAAGTACACCCAATAGAATGGAAAAACCCATACAACCTATGTCTGGTAGGATGGCCATTCATGCACACATTTACAGATCATCTTTTTATATTATTCGTTGTAATTTTTTTATTTAAAACAAATAAATAAATTTATACTCTGGCCAAAATGTCATGTGATTAGAGCTTCACTGACATTAGTCAGTAGCTGTTACTTCATTTGTCCACTAGGTTGTGCTATAACTCCAAGTGATATACCATATGTAACGCTCTCCGCAGGATTCCCCATTCATAATCCAGCAATGCTTTATTACATGTGTATGGAGTTGAATATGCTACTTGTATTCAGGGCATTAAGGGATTTGCCATATTGAAATGGTTTTGCCAATTGGACAGCCCCTGTGCATATTGATAAAGTAGAGAGGGGTCCCCCCTTTATTAGCCAGAGCGAAGAGCCGCTGCAAATGGACTAGCGGAATCAACGTGACCCCGTATTACGCAAGTAAAAACTACATTTAGGCCTCATGCACACGACCGTAAGGAATTTTACTGTCCGCAAATACGGATTTGAAGGCTATGGATACACATCTGTAGCCGTGCCGCAATTGCGGAAAAGAATAGGACATGTTCTATAATTTGCGGATCGTTTCTACGGCCCGGATACAGATCCTTAAATATACAGAAACGTGTCCATGGCCAATAGAAATGAATGGGTCCATAATTTCATCCCAAATTAACGGATAAAAATGACGGTGGTGCGCATGGGGCCTTTCCCTTACCGTGGCCACCCGCAGCTTCTCATGGCGCTGATGGCTGGGGTATTCGGCATCCTGACCCGCAAGCAGGGTTGTAGGAAGTATAGGGTTTTTCTATTGGTTGCGTTGAAATCCAACATGGCTGATCCTCCTTTCCGCTGTCAGCAGGTCAAGGACAGACGGGACGAAAGTTCTTATTTGTTTCACCTTAGCGTTTTGTTTTCGGACATGCGTTTTGTTAAATAAAATCATTGATGGGTTTGTGGATTCCATTTCTGTACGGTTTATACTGATGCTAATATAGATCACTGCGTCTGTTTCATAGGAAAGAGGTAAAAAAAAAAAGTATAATAATGTCTACGGCTTTGCTCAGAAGATGTGAGGCGAGAGCCAAGGATGCCGTTTGTGATTTGGGGGCCTTTTTAACATTGCCGCCTGTGGCTTGTACCCGCCTCGTGGTCTGTACTCTGCTCCAGGCAACAAACTAAGAAGAAAACTGCTTTGTTCCAGTCAAGATGAGAGAAAATGGTGAATAATCCCAGCTATATCTGCAGTGCTACAAATCTAAAAATGCCAAGTCAGGAACAGTACGAGATGAACGATGTAGCAGAGCTGAATGAGAAGAATATAGGAGTTCATCCTATGAGGGTATGTAAGGGGGTTTTCAACTTTTTTTTTTTTTTTAACTTGCCAAACTACTTTAGTGGACGTCCATGGACTAGGACCCCACCTTTTTCATGCCGTTTTCTTAAAACTTTGGGGGATCATTTTGTAAACATTTTCTGGCATAGAAAAGTTGCAAACATCACAAAAGTTGCAAATATTGGCGACTATTGAGCTGTTTCCGCTGCTCACGACTCTTTTCTAAAAGCGGATGACGCTTGGAGGAAGCGACACATCTGCTATAATTTACGCCATAGCGTAGATTTCGCCCCAAAAATGATTAGCAGTGTAGTCGCTGCAGTGTGTAAATACTCTCTAATATACATTACGGACCCTCGTCGCTCTGATTCTGAGATTTCCATGATTTTTTATTTTTAAACGTATTTCTTTTTTTATAGTGCTAGCGGAGGATCCGGAAGTCTAGCTGCACAGTTTTCCTTTGTAACGACACGACTATTCGTCATGTGCTCTATGTGCTCTATGTGCTCTATGTGCTCTTGCTTGTACATAGAGTACAGCGGGGTCGGTCACATGACGAAGAGTCGTATCGTCCTCAAACAAGGCTGTGCGACTAGACTTCCAGAATGTATATTAGCCATTTTTGGTAAAACCACATGCCAGCGTGAATTTTGCCAGGATTGTGGCCACTACGGAGGAAATGCGATTACTAAAGTTGAACATTTTTGCAAAAGGGTATGAACATTTTTACATCAGGGCAACCCTATGGAATATGAAATTCCCCAGCCTGACCTCACATACTCCCGTTGTAACGACGGAGATCGGGGTAACCAGACCTCGTCCTGCTCCCTGTCTCTGCTTGACATTACTGCGACATTGTCTGCTATGAAGATATCCGGACCTGGAGAAATATCCAGGAGGTCACTGTGGTGTGTCTGAGATAAATAAGAGAAGAATTCCTACGGATATGACAAAATCCCATCTGATTCCTTCACCTTTTATTAGAGATCTCCTATTTCCTGCCTCTCTGATGCTGACCAAATAGATGTGACCGCTCAGTCTATATGAGGCTTCCACGACGTTTCCTGTTCTGTGGCGGAAGAGTTTGGAGGCTGCAGTTTTGATGCTATTAACTTGTTGGCATAACAGTGAAGATACGTTTTTATTTCCTCCTTTGCCAGTAGTGGAATATGATAAAAAAAATATATATATATTTACACTATATACAAGGAGAGAATTGGGAAACATAAATATAAATGGTGTTGTATTCAGCATTTTTAAGGGTATGTTCACACGGGCTATTTTCAGCCGTTTTTCGGACCGTAAACATCCCGAAAAACGACTGAAAAATCGGAAGCAGAACGCCTGCAAACATCTGCCCATTGAGTTCAATGGGAAATACGGCGTTCTGTTCCGAAGGGGTGTTTTTTCTATGCCTAATTTTTAAAAAACAGCGCGTAAAAAGACACCCATGATAAAAGTGCATGTCACTTCTTGAGCTATTTTTGGAGCAGTTTTTCATTGACTCAATAGAAAAACATCTCCAAAAACGACCGTGAAAAACGTGAGTTGTTAAAAAAAACGGCTAAAAATCAGGAGCTGTTTTCCCTTGAAAACCGCTCCGTATTTTCAGACTTTTTTTTTTTTTTATTAAGCGTGTGAGCATACCCTAAGTGATGGCTTCAGTTTTCGGGCCGGTTTCAATGTATTTGTTTAAAGGGATATTCCACCAAAATTTCGGTGAACGATTATTGGGCCAAAAGCTATCTTTGGCGTTCGGCCACCTTTGGACCTCATGGAGCCAGGAGACAGAAGGTCTAGTTATGGCACCCATTTTGGCCAGCCCTGCTCAATAAGGGCTCATACACACGTGCGTTGTTTTCTTCAGTGTCCTATGCGTTTTTTTACGGATACCATACTGAACAACATATTTCTATAGGGCCACGCACACATCCGGTTTTTGTTTTTTTGCAGATCCGTATGTCCGTTCCACATATGGTAGAATAGGTCCTATTCTTGCTCGTATTTGCGGGACGTCTCACCCATTCTAGTTTATGGGTCCACCATAAAAACGGACAGCACACGGAGGCCACTAGGATCCGTGTTTTGGAAACGGTTGTGTGCATAAGCCCTAATACTATGACTACAGTATCACTGCACAGCCCGACATTAATATAGAAGTCATAACACTGAACTCTGACCAGAGTCTTTGGAAATATTCGTACTACTTCACAGCTCAGGAGTACATTACAAGAGTTCTAGCTCTGACAGCCCCCTGCTCACAAAAAAAAGTTTATCAGAATTTAAAGATGACCCGACAGCTCTCCTGACATGTCTAATGTAGTAAATACTTGTATTTCACGTGAACAATTCTGGAGCATCTTTGCTTAAAATTCTGCATTCTGTGATGTTCCTCTCTTATTCTTCCTGGGAATGTATGCATAAAATAAAATAAAAAGTTCTACCATTCCACTTGTCATTGGGGCTTGTCTCCACACTTTCCAATCATGGCTGACCGTGTCAGACTGTGTAAAGACACCCTGTTGACGAGATGTTAATTTATACACACATTTCCAGGGGGAATAACGGAGGAACATCACAATGTAAAGTTCTTTGGAAAAGATTCTCCAGAGTTTTTGTTTCATGGGAAATACAAGCATTTACTAAAACCGGAATAGGAGAAGCGACAGGCGGCAGAGGGCAAATTGTGGATATATATATATATATTACTATACCGTCTGGGTGAAGAAAAATCAAGGTAATTGTATCCGCTGTGTTATTTTATAGAATGTGCATTTTAACCATTTCTAGACTTCATTATCGGAGGTTATTGGATCGTACGGGTTACCGTCTCATTATATTGCATACTACTTAAGAGAGGAATATAGGCTGTGTGGATTTAATCTGCGCACAACACGTGGGATTATCCTTAATCTGACCGGCCGCAGATTTACGAGCCTCAATGTCACAGACACCGCCTGTTATTACATCTGATTTTTCTCTGGCTCTTTAGTCTCTCAAAGTCATCAGAAAACACATGATTGATTTTGCTTTAAAAACCTTCTCGGTTAACCTGGTCCCTGTGTAGTTTTCTGTGCGTGAACCTCGCTCACTACTCCCACAAATGTGACCATTATGACAGATATTTACTGCAGGGCCATTATGTGTCATCGCAGGCGGCGAATAAACGCACTTCCCGTCACCTGCGCTGTGCAGAAAACCTCAACTTGGGTTGTATGGATAAAGAAAGAGCTGAAATGTTATATGTAACGTATACTGTGAGAGTCTATCATTAGATACAGTGTCACCCAGTACTGACCTGACGCTGGCTCCGTGCCCGGCCGTTTTCTAAGGTTGCGTTGCTCAAATTTCACGGCAAAAAGCTCAGCGAATATAATCTGCGCAGGTATTTAAGGGTTATAATCGACATGGAGTGCTACTGTTAACTACGATATCTTTCCAATATATAACTGATAGCCCTGCCAAGTTTTTTTTTCTTCGTTTTATAGATGCGTTAACGAACTGTATTTACAGTACCCTAGTGGGCTTGGCATATGCCATGGGTAGTAAAGTTTAGATGACAGCGCTTTGGACATCCCCAGACGTGGACCCCTCCCTAGAATTGCAATGAAAGTGATTATTAGCTGAACAGTTCCCATGGCGTTAACATCTGATGAGGGGGATCATAGGGGGTGTCTTCCTCACACCGCTGTGGGCAGAAGACTGTGCAGTGCCATGCGGAGCCTTCTCTGGCAGTGCCTCCATGTATTGCCATGGGGTTCTCCATCGGGTGCAGTATGTCGGAAATATTCCTCCCCCCTACAAACAATGCTTCTAGGAGAGCAGCTCTGCCATACAGCATCTGATGGAGCGTGCCACTATTTTTTGGGGGTCAGAATCGAAAAGGAATCCGAGGCATACAAAGATGGGTGCCCTTATACAGCAACATACAAGACTCCGCCATGTCCATGGGGCTTTAAACGAAGGTCCTATTACACAGCACGATACGGGGCGTAAGAACGTGAGCCAATCAACGAGGCAGCTCGCCGATCGGCGCTCTTTTCACAAGGAGCTATGATTGGTTATGTTTAAGGGTTGTCACGATACCAGAATTTGGACTTCGATACTGATGCTTCGTGTAGTATTGCGATACTCTATACCAAAACGATACTTTGCCAGCAATAATATTTAAAAAAATGTTCTTCCATCTTCTGATGTGAGGGACGAGGTGTGACATTCTGAACCTCACATTAATAATTAACCCTATCATGATCCTCCATCATAATTAACAATGTTGGGTTAATCTGTGAGGTACATGATGGGGTTAACTACTATTGATGAGAGGCACGTGGAGGTTTAAAATTCATAATACCACCTACCGCAAATAAGTGAAAAAGCTGATTTTATTTACACCGTACACATCATAAATGATGCTTAAATTTGTTGTGCAGGTTATTATGGTCGCGACAATACCGAATATGTATATTTTAAGAATTGATACTACTTAATGTTTATTATAAAAAAAAGTGTATTTTTCTTTACACTTTTTTTTTAAAATTTTTTTTTTTTTTAATGTACTGGCATATATCTATATATGGATAGTACACAGGCAGTTGTTAGGGTATGCCCTAACAAGCAATATGGTCCGACAGGCCTAGGGTCTTTCAATGGACCCTGGGCTGTCTGCCCATATATGGTATATTCCCTCGATCGTGTCACAGGTATTCCCTATGACGCGATCCACTGGGTACCCCCCCCCTTTCATTTTGCCCTTAAATGCTGCGGTCTTTTTGGATCGCGGCATTCAAGGGAATGCCCGTGGAGATCAAAGTTTTCTCTGATCTCTGCCGTAGGTGCGTGGGTGCAGCTTATGTAATACCGTCATTGCCCCGCTCCTGACAAGTGTGCGGCATGAGGTGATGGGGCCGGCGCTGTACTAATGAGGGGCGGCCGCATCACTTCATGCTGACCGTGCGCACAAACTTGTTATCAGGAGCGGGGCAATGTCTATATTACACCGCCGCAGCCCCGCTCTGACTACATTCATGTGTTACAATACTAAGCTGTGCGGCTGCACAGCTTAGTATCGAAGTACATTAATCAGCATTGTGAGAAACTAGACATGGACCGCACAATCCACAGTATATACGTTGATCTGAGCCGCTAGGCATAATTTTGAAACATGAACATGAGGTTCTTTGTAAACATTTTGATCAAACTGTATAAGCCCACTTGCCACTTCACGGCGACCTCTTTAAAGTGGGTCCTTACTCTAGCGGTTGCAGCACCGCTCCTGCAGAGGGAGCAACCCAGGGGCCCAAAAGCACCCATGCCTTCAGACCGTGCCAAGCCTCCTTGGCTCTGGGCCACGTCCCCCCCACAAGTGCAGCACTACAGCAACAGACACCACCATACAGCACCACAACATGTGAACAGATGGAATGAGCTCACCTTGCCATGCGCCCCCAGTGGCCGACTGAGAGCACAAGCAAGAGCAGGAACACTTATGAGGTCATTCCTGAATTAATGTTTCTAAATTATGCCTAGCGGCTCAGATCAACGTATATACTGTGGATTGTGCGGTCCATGTCTAGTTTCTCACAATGCTGATATTGTATAGTCTATCCTCATTTCTTTTGTTTTACTTGGTACCAGCACTCCACGCATTTGAAAAAATACCCAGCTGATTTTAATTCAGGAATGACCTCATAAGTGTTCCTGCTCTTGCTTGTGCTCTGTCGGCCACTGGGGGCGCATGGCAAGGTGAGCTCATTCCATCTGTTCACATGTTGTGGTGCTGTATGGTGGTGTCTGTTGCTGTAGTGCTGCACTTGTGGGGGGACGTGGCCCAGAGCCAAGGAGGCTTGGCACGGTCTGAAGGCATGGGTGCTTTTGGGCCCCTGGGTTGCTCCCTCTGCAGGAGCGGTGCTGCGGTGGCGGTAGCCGCCATGCGGTGCTGCAACCGCTAGAGTAGGGACCCACTTTAAAGAGGTCGCCGTGAAGTGGCAAGTGGGCTTATACAGTTTGATCAAAATGTTTACAAAGAACCTCATGTTCATGTATCTAAATTATGCCTAGCGGCTCAGATCAACGTATATATTGTGGATTGTGCGGTCCATGTCTAGTTTCTCACAATGTCGAAATACATTAATTAACGGTATTGAACTGTTTGAAGGTGCACGGCATAGTATTGCTATTTCAATGCATTGTGCAACCCTATTATGTATGGGGACAAGCGATCGTAGTAACGATCGCTTGTCCCCATACATAATAGGGTTGCACAATGCATTTCCATCATGTTGGCAGCACATCTCCGTGTTTACACTCTGAGACGTGCTGCCGACAATGATACTTTCTTCTGCATAAACGAGCAGATCAACCAACAAACAAGCCTGTTCGACTGATCGCTGCCCTATTTACACAGGGTAATGATGGGGAATGAGCGTTCATATGGATGCTCATTTGGCCGATAATTTGTCCTTCACTCAACAGGGTTGTTTTCAAGCCCGAAAACACTTTGAAAATACACTAGTAAAACATTTACATGGAGCAATAATTGTACTTTGCGGGGGCCGACGAGATTGTTCCTCCCCTATACAGTTTGCACCATTGCTGGCAGCACGTTCCCTGTTTACACTGGGAGTTGTGCCAACAATGACTATTTTCAATGCCGCATCGGATGTGATTATCCGACAAACAAGCATTTGCCGAGAATCGGGAACGTGCGCTCCATCTCACCCGTCATCGGCCAGTGCAAAAGGCCTTTTTTTTTTTTTTTTTTAATTTTTTACTTTTTCACATTTTTTTTTACTTTTTTTATTTTTTATAGTAATGACCCAATCCCGTACCCCCACTACACAGAAGTATTAAACACGTCCGACTTAGGTCTTATTCACACGGTCCTATTACAGATCCATAATATAGGCCTTGCACCTCCTGGGCTTTTTTTTTCTCATAGCCCTTGCTTCTAGGGGAAAGGCACCATACAGTGTATGCCCACAGGGTCGTATGTTGTGAAGGGGACGGTGAAATCAGCAAATCCAGAATTCCCTTTTCACATTGTAGATCTCTTCAAATATTCAGTATTTTTTTTTTTCCGTTTCTTTGGAAGGTTTACAGACAGCGATTATTACTCTATGATCCTAATTTGACAAATCACATTGATTAAGTTACTAAAGTGATCGCAGGTCTCAAGGGAGCCTCTAATCTAAATGTCTGCACTCCTGGTTAACTCCTTAAAGAGGCTCTGTCACCAGATTTTGCAGCCCCTATCTGCTATTGCAGCAGATCGGCGCTGCAATGTAGATTACAGTAACGTTTTTATTTTTAAAAAACGAGCATTTTTGGCCAAGTTATGACCATTTTCGTATTTATGCAAATGAGGCTTGCAAAAGTACAACTGGGCGTGTTGAAAAGTTAAAGTACAACTGGGCGTGTATTATGTGCGTACATCGGGGCGTGTTTACTACTTTTACTAGCTGGGCGTTGTGTATAGAAGTATCATCCACTTCTCTTCAGAACGCCCAGCTTCTGGCAGTGCAGCACTGTGACGTCACTCACAGGTCCTGCATCGTGTCGGCACCAGAGGCTACACTTGATTCTGCAGCAGCATCAGCATTTGCAGGTAAGTAGCTACATCGACTTACCTGCAAACGCCGATGCTGCTGCAGAATCATCTGTAGCCTCTGGTGCCGACACGATGCAGGACCTGTGAGTGACGTCACAGTGCTGCACTGCCAGAAGCTGGGCGTTGTGAAGAGAAGTGGATGACACTTCTATACACAACGCCCAGCTAGTAAAAGTAGTAAACACGCCCGGTTGTACTTTTGCAAGCCTCATTTGCATAAATACGAAAATGGTCATAACTTGGCCAAAAATGCTCGTTTTTTAAAAATAAAAACGTTACTGTAATCTACATTGCAGCGCCTATCTGCTGCAATAGCAGATAGGGGTTGCAAAATCTGGTGACAGAGCCTCTTTAACCTTTGTTTGCACAGTAGCAGTGGGTTTCCCAGGCATCATATTGGATGTGATTTCGTCTTTATCTTGACATCTGCAACATTTGACAAATAGGTCTGGTTACATATTAACATCTTCTATAATGTAATAGAATAGAATGAATTCAACTGCATCATTATTACACTTCAGATATAATAGAGCAAATGTGTCTGCAGGGCATATCTGGGCTAATGTAATGGGTGCCTGGTCACACAATCTACCTAACCTCTAAGCGTTGGGGCATCTGTGTATGTGCAGATGTCCGCTGGTGATCTAGTCGCTGGTCTTTAGACAACCCATGCACTGCTGGATCATAAGAGGTCCCATGGGAAATGGAACAAATGGTAAAGTAAAATTATAGCCTTTATAGAACCTGTTAGGTGCTGGATTATCAGATGTTCGGATAAAATTCATTAGAGAACCTTCAGGAAGAAAGCCAAAAATAGGACTAAGGCCTTATTCACACAGCAGATTTTGCGTGGTGGGTCCTGACCCAAAATCCGCTGTAGAATTATTCCTCTTGACTTTCAGAGGTTCGGGCAGAATCCGCACGAAGTTCGAGCAGTGCGCTTTTTTTCCCCTGCTAGCTGAAAAAAAACAAACAGCTAGCCACAAAAAGAAGTGTCCAACTCCTATTGAAATTAATGGGAAGCAGAATTTTGCGACGGATTGTGCCACAAAAATTCCGGTGTGCGTGTGTGCTTTTTGTTCCTGGCCTAAAGGGATTTTTAAGAAATAGCCATTGATGGCTATCCTCAAGTCTGGAATAGCAGTAAAGGGACCAAAGGCGTTTCAGCAAGTGCCACGGCTCCTTCGTTCTGCTTACCGGTGGGCATCCTTGGTGTTAAGCTCCATTGATCAGTTTAAGGCTGGGCCATCAATGGATATTCCTGGAAAACTCTCTTTAAAGCAATGGTGTTCAACCCGTGGCTCTGGAGTGGTTGTGAGACTACAGCTTCCCACATGAAGAGCATGCTGTGAGTTGTAGTTTCACAACTGCTGGAGAGCCAAAGGTTGGAGACCATTACTTCAAAGGTGTTGTTCCAAAGATTGACACTGATCACCCACACCTGCTAGGACCACACTGATCACTAGAAGAGGGTCCTGAGCCCACCGTTCCTACACCCTGCACCCGCAGTTAGAAGGATCTCGAATGTAGTAGCGGTCGAGCATGTGCCCTGCCCTTCATTCAATGTCTATGGGGCTAACGCAAACAGCCGAGCGCTGTACTTTGCTGTCTCCGTCTGTTCCATAGACTTTGAATGTAGCAGCAGGTGCATGCTCGACTGCCGCTCCATTCAAATTTCGGAACCCCTTTCTAGTGATCAGCGGGGCCCCCAGCATTCATATACCCTGTCGATGGGGGATAAATGTCTATCTTGGCACAACCCATGCTTTAGGTAAGTGACTGGATAATTGTTCTTTGGTAGGTATGCCCCACACAATCCCACTGTTCCAGCTTGGTAGCCAGGTCCCTTCCAGCACCAATACAGCGGTGTCTTCTGGCTGGAAAGTAGCCACATATAAAATAGTGATCATTTCCTGACTATGCTTTCTTTTTGTTTTTACTAGATCCGGATCATCGAAAAGGAAAAAGCCGGAAGATTGACTTCACCATGGAAGGTTTAGAAGAACGGCTTTCACATCTCAACATAGCAAAGCGTTCAGCTATGAAAGACAGCACGACTTACGTACTTGACGTCGATGTGTCGAAATCATCAGAGGGAGAAAACGGTCAGACAGTGGCAATTTTGTGTTCCGATAAAACAATTCGGTTATATAACAAAGAAACCATGACCTGTCTTCAAGAATATAACGCACGTCCCGCAGTGCTGAGCGGCGTTTGCTTCTCCCACACAAACCACAATCTGGTGTTTTCCGCTTGCAGCGATGCCACTGTAAAACTTTGGGACTCTCGAGTGTCCGGTACAGGAGCCGTACAGGAATATACTGGCTACCCGTCCAATGTCTTCATCAGCTTTGATGTCAGCTGTAATGACCTCGCCGTCTGCGCAGGCACAGAAAAAGTAGATGATGATGATGATGATGCGTTTCTGGTCTTCTGGGATGGAAGATACACTCCGAACACAGAAGCTAAAGAGCCTCTTGGAGCTTATTCAGAGTCTCACAATGATGACATCACTCAAGTTCGATTTCATCCAACCAACCCAAGCGTGGTGGCCACTGGCTCCACTGATGGCCTGGTTAATGTGTTTGACATCAATGAAGGTAACGAAGATGATGCATTAACTACCACCTGCAATTCTGAGTCCTCTGTGAATATTATTGGGTTTGCAGGAAAGGATTATAAGCAGGTGTATTGCTTATCACACACTGAAGGGTTCCTCTGGTGGGACCTTGCCCAAGTGGACACAGAGGAACCGATTACACTTTGTAAAGTAAAAGATATAAGGGAAAACAGTTTCGGATGTAACATTGACTATCTTATTAATGGTTTCTATCATGAAAAAATGAATACTTTGCTGCTTCTCGGAGGGTCTCACGACGGTGACATCAGTCTGTTGAATTGTGATTTAGATAAGGTTACACATATAAAAACCTTGACTGGAGGACACACTGCTACTGTGCGTTCCGCATACTGGTGTATAGGGGATGACACCTTGATAACGGGGGGGGAAGATGCTCAGCTGCTTTTATGGAAACCAAAAGCCGAGAACACATCACCTAAAAAGAGAGACTCCGTGAAAATGGCTTCTACTCTGCAGCAGAGGGTTCGAGTGCACAACAGCAAATCCCCTTTGACGAAGCAAAAATGAGCTGCTAGGATTGCAGGCTGAAATAATCGGCATTCGATGAAAAGGTGAGTGCCAAATTATGATCCGTACTAGAGCAATGTGCATGAGGCTTTATATGGGTGTACCAAGGAACGGAAATATTTCGCCAGAAATAGGAGCAGATACCATCAGAGAGAAGTAAGAAAATATTGTCCAATGGAAAGTCTTCCTACTTGGCCTTGATGGGATCTGTTCCTGTTTTTGGCAAGAAATAAATAATGTTAGATGGAGCAGAAGTAAAGACTCATGCACGTGGCTGTGGTACTGATCCATAATATGGCACCAATCCTGTAAGGCCTAATGCACACGACAGTGTGTGCCGTCCGTGGAAAGGTCGGACGTGTCATATCTTTCCATGGATTGGAGAGTTGGGTCCATATTTACGGACCGTATTCACCTGCTGAAGTGAATGGATCCGTGAAAACTATCGGGTGCTATTCCAATGCTGTGTCACTCGGTCGTGTGCAACTGGCCTAACTATGATTTTTCTATGCAAAGTTTCTAAGGGAAATACGGTGCCTTACGGAGGTACCATACGCTCTCCTATCATTGCTCCTGTCACATGGGGCCCCTATGTGAATAAACCCTTAGGTTATGTGAATGTTTTATTACTAAAAATAAATCCTTTGTCTTCTCTCTAAGGCCTCATGCACACGACCGTGATATATGGACTGCACGTTGGCCGCGTTTCCCGGACCGAACACAGTGCTGGGAGCTGGGCTCCTAGCAAAGTTATGCATGACGCTAGGAGTCACTGCATCCCCGCGGGAATATTGTCCCATACTGAAAACATGTTTCAGTACGGGACCGTATTTCTGCGGGGAGGCAGGGACTCCTAGCGTCATACAGAACTATGATGCTAGGAGCTCAACTCCTTGAACTGTGTTCGGTCCGGGAAATGCGTTCAGGAGATGCCTGCTGTGCCATGACCCCCACGTCTGTATAGAAAATAACCTCTTAGCGCACTTTATGCAGAGGAATAATTTCCTATAGAGATTACCACAGCACATGACCGCAATGAGGCCTAGAAAGAGGATGGTGGGGGGTATTCTGAACGGTGGCAAGCAGGTAAGGGGGTATATACAGTGACATAACTCCACGCTGGAGTTTTAATTTTATATGAAGCTACTGTTTATAAAATCAATATTTTAAGTGATGCCATAATCCTTTTATATGAGATATGTATAACAGATATTTTAATAACCATTTTGTATTAAATCCGTTAACTATTTTTATTGAAGGCGTTCCCTTGGTTTTAATTTGTTTTTGTGTCTATAGACTCTTAGAGTAGTAATATCTAGAAGGTCCATGGCCGGATTCGGGATAATTGAATGTGGCCGGCTGCCCACTTGATATGATAGAAACTTCATATACACACTGAGTAGCAATATATTGAGTAGGTCCCCCTCGTGCCGCCAAAACTGCTCTGAGCAGATCCTTGTAAATCCTGTAAGTTGTGAGGTGCGGCCTCCATGGATGGGACTTGTTTTTCCAGCACATCCCACAGATGCTCGATCGGATTTAGATAAGGGGACTTTGGAGACAAGTCAACACCTTGTACTCTGTCGTGTTCCTACTACCGTGCTTGAACAATTCTTGCAGTGTGGCAAGAGCATTATCCTGCTGAAAGAGGCCTCTGCCATTAGGGAATACAGTTCCCATGAAGGGTTGTACTTGGTCTGTGGCAATGTTTAGGTTGGTGGTACATGTCACATCCACATGAATGCCAGGACCCAAAGTTTCAAAGCAGAACATTGCCTAGAGCATCACGCTGCCTCCGCCGGCTTGTCTTCTTCCCATAATGCATCCTGATGCCATCTCTGCCCCAGGTAAGTGACGCACACGCACCCGGCCGTCCACGTTTCAGAAGAAAACATGATTCATCAGACCAAGCCACCTTCCATTGCTCTATGGCCCAGTTCTGATGCTCACTAGGCCTCTGTAGGTGCTTTCAGTGGTGGATGGGTCGGCCCTCTGACCGGTCTGCGGCTACGCAGCCCCAATCACAACAAACTGCGATGCCCTGTGTGTTCTGATGCCAAGCTTTCTACATAGATCAGATAATAGAACCAAGCTCTGTACATAGATACAGGACCAAGGTTAGGGAAAGGCTCTCCTTCATCCATACTCCTCTTTACTTCCTCATCTGGGTCCCTCTGGCAGGTATCTTATCCTCAAATTGGCGACTAGACTCCCTGTTTAGTGAGAGCCCTCTGGTTCCTTGCAAAGTCTCGGTGTCCCTCAACCGTCTAAATCAGTATCTATATGGTGCAGTCGTTACGGTTTTTGTTTTTTGGGCTGTGATTTTCACAAAAGTGAGAAGGATGAATTCTATAACTGCCCGGCCTCTGAGCATCTGCAACAAAGAGTTGTTCCACTGTAGCGGCTGATAGGGGGCCTGCCCCATGCCCGGAGTCTCCGCTAGCAGCCACTACGGCGGTATCGACGCCACATTCAATAGTATCTGCATCCTTAGCACGCAGATACTATTGAACACTATGACAGAGCAGGGAGTTATCTCCCTGCTTTGCCATAGGCTATACATACATATACCTCCCAACCGTCCTGGATTCAGCGGGACAATCCCAGATACTGGGCGGTGTCCTGGGCAGTCAAGGGTATGTCCCGCTGAACCTAATTCTGAAGCAGGGAACGATCAGCTCCCTGCTTCAGAATTAGTTCAGAGCGGAGGACTCCCCGGGCTCAGCGCTACTTTAAGCGCTGCGCTCGGGGAAGCTCTTGATGTCACTGTCCATATATGCACAGTGATGTCAGTGGCTACTCCTTAAGCGGAATCCCTGTTGCCGATTATCTGGCCGGGGATTCTGCTCCTAGAGAATACCCCTGAGGTCACTGTCCATATGTTGACATCAGGGGCTCCTTGTGGAGCGCAATCCCCGGCCCGAGTTGGCTACGGGGATTCCACTCAAGGAGTAGCCACTGATGTCATTGTCCATATATGAACAGTGACATCAGGGCTTCCCTCTAGGAGCGGAATCCCCGGTCTTTGCTCTGGCTGGGAATTCCACTCCTAGAGGGAGTCCCAATGGCGCTATCTACAAGGGGTGGTGCTATCTTTGAGGGGGGGGTATGGTATTATCTACATGGACACTGGCATTATCTACATGGGCACTGTGGCACTAAATAAGTGCACTACATGGGCACCTGGCACTATGGGCAGCTAAGGGCATTCTACTGTATAAGGGCAGCTAGGGGCATTATGTTGTATGTGAGGGCATTAAGCTGTATGGGGTAGCTATTGGGGCATTATACTGCATGGGGGCATCTATGGGTCAGTATACTGTATGGGGGCATTATACTGTGGTAGCAGCTAGAGGGCATTCTACGGTGTGCGGGCAGCTATTTGGTATACTGTGTGCGAGGCACTATGGGAGCATGATACTGTGTGGGCTGAATCGGGTGTGTATGTGCGAGGATTGGGTGGGATTAGGGGTGTTGCTTATAGAGCATAAATTTGGCGTGACGCGCTGCACTCTGTGACATTTGAAAGTATAGCACTAGCGGCAGGGAGGGTTGTATAGCACTGTCTACATGGGGGGGGGGCTGTATGTGGAGGCTGTATAGCCCTGTCAACAGGGGGGGCTTTATGACACGATCTACAAGTGCGGGCAGTGTTTGGCACCATGGGAGGGGGGCCCAGTCAAAAGTTTGCTATGGGGCCCAGTGTTTCCCAGTTACGCACCTGCAATCACTACCCCACCCGCAGTAGCGCCTGTATATGCAGTCTACCTTTGTGTGTATGTGTGTGTGTATATATAAAGATCGTCAATCTATAACAGAATTGGATTGTTGGGCGGCCAATGCGTTATAAGTTACCTGGCACATAGTAAATCTGTCACTCATTGATTTATTATGTGCCGGCAGATGTTTAATGCCGCAGCCACCCAGCGATTCCTCTCTGTTAAAGATTGACAATCTTCATACACCAGAACAGCATTGGAGTAAAATGCGCCAAATTTAATAAGAGGTGCACGCTCCGCAATAAATTTGCTGCATCTTTGGCTGTTCTAAGGATAGGAATTGAAATCTATGACTTCTATATTTCTGGCAGAACTTACAGTAAATTTGATGGACAGGCGGTGGTCCCACCTCCTATCTAACACCGCCCAGGAGTGAAGTCATAAATCTTAGCGCAATGATGATGTGCTCCAAAATTTGCAACTTTATAACACCAAAAAAAATCCTCCGGTCAATAACCATTTTCTAGATGTGTGAAGAGTGATGGAGTCTCTCTTAAACATAAATGCCAGCCTCGTGCTGATATGAATTGATCCATGACCTCATATGTGTCATGCTGTATTCACACGAGACCGACATGATGCAGAATTTTTTTCCATGCAGAATTTCTGTGTGAAAAATCTGCAGCGTATTACAGTCCCAGCCGTGGGGATGAGATTTTAATAATTCTAGTCTATACTCACCCCCTTGTCTCCTTGTTCCCCCGGCTGTTCTGTACATGTCATCCCATGTGATCACAGACTATAGCGGTCACATGGGCTGTGGCGTCATCACAGAGGGACGGGCTGCACGGAGAACAGACAGACTTGTCGCTATGGCCAGTGAAGGTAAGTATTGTTTTTTTTTTGTTTTTTTTTAACTGGTCTGTACTCCGCAGCGATTCCGGACTAAAATCTGCACCACAATTTGGTGCGGTCTTTTGTACAGAATTCTATGCTGGTTCTAGGTCCGATACGTTGTGTACTTTTATGCAGAGTATCCGACCTGTGTGAACATTAGCGTATTCCTGTATGCTAATACATTATACGGTTTCACTATGGCACAGGCTGCTGTTAGGGAACACTACTGTATGTGTTGTTCTAACAGGCATACTGAACAGACAGCCCTGGAGTCCTTACTAGGTCCCCAGGACTGCAGAGGGTTCCCCTAGTTTCCGATCGGGTCACCAGGAAACCCTGTGAAGCGATTGTAGTGGAGAGTCCCCTTTGATCCTTCCGTGGATAAAGAAAACGCATTATAATCAGTATAAAAATTCTGCTGTGAGAACAGGGCTTAAAGATCTCTAAACCCATACCTCCCTTTACAGAGACCTGGGCAGAGAGATCGTTCTTAGATCACTCATGAGCAGGACTTTCAAGAATAAAATTCTTATTTGGGCACTTTAAAGAAATAATTAAGGAGCCTCACACATGAGTGTGTTTGGTCCATGATATACGTACGGTTCATACGTCTGCTGCATTTCCCGGACCGAACACACTGCAGGGAGCCGGGCTCCTAGCATCATACTTATCTATGACGCTAGGAGTCCCTGCCTCTCCGCAGAATTACTGTCCCGTACTGAAAACATGATTTACAGTACGGGATAGTTGTCCTGCAGCAAGGCAGGGACTCCTAGCATCGTACATAACTATGATGCTAGGAGCCCGGCTCCCTGCAGTGTGTTCGTTTCGGGACTTGCGGCCGAAATACGTTCCGTCCATTGCGGACCGAACATGCTCGTGTGAACCCAGCCTAAAGGAGAACCTGTCAGCGCTCCTGACATGTCTTTACTTGTATTCTTCATAAATGAGATATTCTGGAGCATCTTTTCTTAGACCTCCTCATTTTGTTATTTCTGTTATTCCTTCTGGAAATGTATGAATAAATTGACAAATCTGTATTACCATGACACTGTCAGCACTGTTTGAGCAGTATGAGACTGTGCCCAATTGACAAGGGGAATGGTAACACTAAGTTGTCAGTTTATTTACACATTTCCAAGAGGAATAACAGAGGGTCGGCACAAGGCAGAGTTCTAAGATTAAGATGCTCCAGCATCGCTGATGGGAAAGACAAGTGTTTACTAAAACAGACTTGTTAGGAGAACTGACAGGTCTGCTTCATTATGAATACAAAGAACTGCCGTGTTACTCATGCAGAATTTAATTGCCAAGAAGATAAGACCTTCACACCCCAATCTGGCTTGACCCGATCCCTTGAATATGACTCAGGAGCTTCCTGCAGGTGACTCACATACTATATGAATGTATGCAATAGTTGAAATTGCTTTCTATGTTAATCCTTTACTCTAAACAAGCAAAACTTGTAGGTCGTGACCAATGCATTCCAAGCCACTGCTAAAGCGATCACCTACAGATCACTGGACCCTCCTGGTTTTGTGGCAGAATATTGTAAGCGTATGACCAACTTTAGGCCCCTGCACATGGGATGGAAATGCTGCAGATTTTTTGTGCAGATTTGTACACAGAAAATCTGCTGCGGATTAGGGGGTAGGGGATTAGCGTCAGTAACATGGATGATTTTGACAAATCTCATGCGCATGCTGCGGAACATTTTCCGCATAGAAATCAAAGCAAGCTGCTGATTTTCACATTTGTTCTGTTACGGATGTTCACATTAAATTTCACCCTTTTCAATGTAGAAGGGGTAAAATCCGCAATGAATCCGTACCAAAATCTTCATGTAACCCATGCATATTTTACTGCAGAGCAATCTGTAACGAATCCGAAACGTGTGGTCAAACTTTTGGGTGGATTCACACTTGGTGTAATTGTTGTAGCTGAAAAATCTGTTGTGGAAATTTACATAATGTATTCCTATAGGTGAAAACAAAATCTGCAACACATACATGGTTTCAATTTCCACGCTGATTTTTTTCTGCAATGCTATGTGAAATCCTGTACTGAAATTTGCAACACAAATCCGCAGCAAATCTGCCACAGTAATTCCACTAAGTATACCAAAGCATTATATAAGGGATCAGAAAATCGCTTTGTGAAGTTTCCTAGCGCTACTAAAAAAATATTTATAAAAAATGAAATAGAAATAATTTTCTCCATAAAAAGTATTTTGCAAGGGTATGTTCACACAGGGCGTGTCCAGCCTGTGTGCCGCAGGGAATGCCGTCCAATAAAATGCACCAAATTGTGATGCAGTTTTTTGGCTGGAATGACCGCTGTGGAAAACTGCACAGAAAAAAAAAAAGGAATACTTACCATGGCGACCCGTCCCTCCGACGTCCTAATGTTCTGCAGGCCTGGGATGACTTTCATCTTATCTGACCGCTGCAGCTTGTGATTGGCTGCAGTGGTCACATAGGATGAAACATCATCCCAGGAGGCCGGACTGGACGAAGAAACACAGAATTCTAAGTAAGTATAAGAGCCTGTTCACATCACCGTTTGCTTTCCGTTCCGGGGTTCCGTCTGAGGTTTCCGTCGGGTGAACCCCGCAACGGAAAGCGAAAGTGAAACTACAGCTTCCGTTTCAGTCACCATTGATCTCGATGGTGACGGAAACATCGCTAATGGTTTCTGTTCGTCACCATTCCGGATGGTTTCCGGTTTTCCGACGGAATCAATAGCGCAGTCGACTAAGCTATTGATTCCGTCGGAAAACCAGAAACCAGCCGGAATGGTGACGAACGGAAACCATTGGCGATGTTTCCGTCACCATTGAGATCAATGGTGACTGAAACGGAAGCTGTGGTTTCACTTTTCGTTGCGGGGTTCACCCGACGGAAACCTCTGACGGAACCCCGGAATGGAAAGCGAACGGTGATGTAAACAGGCCCTAAGACACTTTTTTTTTTTCCTGAGTTGCGTGTTTTTGTGTTGGAATCACCGCAAAAAAGGCAACATCTGCTATTTGTTTCAAGTTTTACCTCCCATTGAGTTCAATAGGGAAAACCTGCAACAAATAAGCAGCGTTTACGCAAATACAATTGACATGCTGCGAACTACAAAACCGCACCGCAGGACAATTTCTGAGCATTTCTTCCGCATATCATTTTTGCGGCGTGTGAATGAGATTTGTTCAAATCTCATCCACTTTACTACTACTGTATTATGCTGCAGATTTTCATGCAGTATTAACGCTATGTGTAAATTGACCCTAAAAGTGTAAAAAAAAAATACACATATTGGGTATCACCAGGACCGTAACGACCCACACAATAAGGTTAACGCCATACAAGAAAACTGTAATAAAAGAAGGGGGGGGCTGAGAGAAGAAGGTAGCAGGTTACGATTAAATGGATAAGTAACGTTTCAATCAATGGTGGCGATGGTTGCCTGGGGGCCTAATGAAGTCTCCCAGGTCCGCCATCTTTGTGCACCTATTAAGCCCTGCCTCCAGCCTTAAATGCTGTGGTTAAGCAACCCCCTCTAATAGTTCATCGCGCCCCCCGCAATGCAATCAACTTTTACAATATATCATTATTTAACCCGCACGGTGAACGCCGTAAAAAAGAAAAATGTAAACGCCAGAATCTCTATATTTTGGTCACCTCATCTCCCAGAAAAAATGGAATTAAAAGTGATCAAAACCTTGCGTGTTCCCCAAAATGGTATAATTAAAAACTACAGCTTATCGCGCAAAAAAAAAAAAAACTCATACCACTTAATCGACGGAAAAATAAAATAGTTATGGCTCAGAATTTGGCGACACAAAATAACGTTTATTTTTTACACTTAGGTTTTTACTTGTAAAATATAGAAAAAAACAATATATATTTGGTATCTCCATAATCATATTGACCCACAGAATAAAGCTAACATGTTGTTTTAATTGCACAGTGAATTCCGTAAAAACGAAGCGCAAAAACCCATGGAGGAATCGCTGTTTTTTTCATTTTCTACCCCATAAATATTTTTTTTCCTGTTTCCTAGTACATTATATGGCAAAATAAATGGTGCTACCAAAAAGTACAACTCGTCTCGCAAAAGTCAATCCCTCACAAGACTATATCGACGGAAAAATAAAAAAGTTAGGGCTTTTGGAAGGTGGGGAGGAAAACACGAAAATGAAAATCTGAAAAAAAGCTGCGGCGGGGAGGGGCTAGACACTGGGGGCAACGAACCATTTAGTAAGGCAATAGAGGCATCTATTGGTATAGAAGTGTTGGTTGACGACGCACATTTTAAATGCAGAAAACTATGTTGGAATCGCTGGTTTTTTTTTCAGTTTCCCACTCCCAAAAAAGTTAACAAAAGTTAATCAATATATTATATGTACCCGAAAACGACTCTTGGAATATGACACTGAAGAAACAAAAAATAATGTTTGCTCATTAGGGCCCAAAATAGGCCTGGTCGTTAAGGGGCTGTCTCGTGATGATAACCTCTTTCCATATATGGACATCTGAGAGAGGGGCCCCCCTTCTATGAGCTAGAGCGGCTCTTGTTCTGGCAGATCTGGCCAGTCCATGTATTACAATGTTGGGCTTTTATTTGAATGGCTTCCATGTAATTCAATGTTTGACCAGATGCGGCTTCCCATGGCTATAACATCTGATTGCCGGGGGTAAGGCTAGCTGGACTTGCGGCCATCAGCGGATCATCGACATACTAGGAGTTGTCTTTGTGAGGAAACCCTTTTAGCCCATTATGTATCTTTTATAGGATTTTACCGCAAGTTGCATAAATGAGAAAACAATGTAACAATAAACATAAATGAACCAATGCCTAAAACATCAGAAGTGTTCATTGCTGGGTGTCTCGGTGCTCAGCCCCCCATGATTTCTTTTTGAAGATTTGAAGGTGGAACAAAGACTTGTATTAGTCTACCGCCAGCCTCCACCTGCCCTGAATTATGCCCCAAAACTCCATCCACTTGTAGCGGAAAAAAATCTGAACGAAAATCCGTAGCATGCTCATTCTTGTGCGGAAAAGTTGTGGATTTCACCCTTTATAAAGAATAAAGTAAAATGCATGGAAAATCTGCATGCTGCACAAGAAGATTTTGCCACATACATTATTGGCCACATTACCGGATTCGTGGCATGCATTATTGGCCACATTACCGGATTCGTGGCATACATTATTGGCCACATTACCGGATTCGTGGCATACATTATTGGCCACATTACCAGATTCGTGGCATACATTATTGCCCACATTCGTGGCATACATTATCGGCCACATTTGGGTTTACACGCAGATTTTTCCAGACAATGAGCCTTGGATTTCTGCTGCGGATTTGCAGTTCATCTGCCCCATTCAATGGTGCTAATCCATGCGGGGCTACCCGATGCGGTTTATACGGAAATTGTGCCAAGAGGTGAAATGTAACTTTTTTCTGTGATGCAGTTTTCAATGCTACAATGCAGGCAAATCCTCGTCATGAATAACAGGCCGGTGTCCCATTGAAATCACTGGAATGCTGTTTGTGGCAGATTTTAGCGCAGAATATGTGCCAAAATCCATGTGAAAATCCGTCATGTGAGCATGGACAAGAGTGCTGGAGGTGCATGGAGTGCTGCAGAGCATCACAGCCCCTTTAGCTTTTGATGGTGATTTCAGCACCTGGACACCACCCACAGATGTTCCTATTCCTACAGCAGGTAAAGCATGAGGTCCACAGGTACGGATCTATGGACTTTACCTGTGCTATATGCAGATCGTTTAATTTCTGTAAGATGCATTCATTTGTATAGCCATATCATTACGGGCAGACGCTGCATTGCAAATGGTTGATACCTTAAAGGGGTTGTCCACTTTCAACAGCAAGCAGAGATATTGAAAATGGTCTGGAATTAATACAGAAAGTATACTGGAAAAATGTATAACTTTTAATAATACAAAAAATAACTTTCATTTGCAGAAAGTGGACAATTCCTTTAAGAAATAACCTTATTGTTACAGTATCTTGCTGTGTGTATATTATAGTTGTAAATATATTGATACAATGTTGATTATTTCCTGTACAGGGAAGGAGAATATTGCTTCATGCAAAGAGGCCTTGACCCTGCAGCAAGCCTGAGCGACCTGTTACTAGAGTAAGTTGCATGGCACTCTGGGACTTGTAGTTTCTACACATTCGCCACAGGGTGGCCATGTCCTGCCCTCCACTATGAAGTTTCACTCTCAGTAGTTTCCCCCTGTGTAGTGAAAACAACACCCCATTCCTGCACAGCATTTCCCGCCCTACCCCCTCTTCCATACGGGCACTTCCCGCACCGACCAATCCCACAGTCCCTTCACCAGCGCTCTGTGCTCTCACACTAGCCTGCTAGGCTTGGGCCCTCGCCTCTCTGCTGGTGTGGAAGCAGCGCGCCGCAGCCAATCACAAGGCGTCCTGCTTTTGAACGTGCCCGTTCGTCAGCACAGGGTTGGGCGGGGCTAAGGATCAAGGCAGGTTAGGTTGTGTTTGTGTTCTGTGTGCCATGGACTCAGCCCAGTGATATTGACAATAGAGAGGAAATTGACAAGAGGGGGGCACAGACCTGACCGTACCCAGCAGCGCTCCTCTCCCTCTGCCCCCCGGGGACAGACGCAGTCAAGGCCCAAGCCCGGGGAATGTGACTCCCTTTTTTGTCAGGGATTTTCGAGGAGATTGTGAACGGAGGAGGATTATCCCGGGCTCGCAGGAACAAGCTGCTGCTGGGGGAAACACTGAGGACTGAGGCCTAAACTGAGAGCAAAGCAACCAACTGGGAGGGAGAGCCCTCTGTGCCAGCAGTGCCGGTAACCAGGAAACCCCCTGCACAATCTCTAATCCCTATTAAGAGCTCCAAGGTAATCCAGCGACATTCCTGCCCCTCACAGCAGCACCGTGTACCCTCCCCCTCCTGTGTGTGGTGTAGAAGTGTATACAATATATAGTGTCATGTGTGCACTATATACATATATATATATATATATACACACTGCTACATCCAGCCATCCAATGTGTATGTGTAATGCATGGGAGGAAATGTCTACATTATAAATATACAACGTGTAAGATTATCTCTTTTATCATGTAATTCTATATCCCAGGTAACTAAGCGCCACTTATTATATGTGTATATATATCTATATATTGTGTGCAGTCTGAGCTGTAAATATGGGGGGATGACACCATATTCTCCTCTTCCTTTCATGTCTTTACATCTGGGGGAGATGACTGTTCTTGAAGTCGGGGGTTCCTAGAAATTGGATAGTTCCACTTATTTCAGGGGTGCTCAGTTTTCAGCGACTCTAGGACCAGGCCACTGAGAGGCTTTTGGGGATGCGGTTGATGTTTGGGGGCTGCGCGGGGGGTCATTGTTTATTATATGGATCAGTATCGGTTGCTGTAACAACGCGCTGCCTACGTTGAGAACTCGGGATGGGTGATTCCATGTTGTTATGGGGGGGGGGGGGGGCAGCAAATGTTTTAGCACATGGTTACCCTCTGTGTTTACTGCGTTAGATGCGTTGAGCCCCCCCCCCCTCGACAGTTTCTGGAAGCATAGCATTGTCAGAGTACAGGCTGCCATATCCAGTGCCTGCAGGACAGTATAACCGATAGTCTTCATCTCTCCGGGGCTGCTATAATATATTCATGAATTGCTGATAACTTAATTCCATAAAGAGTTTTTGGGGACTTTAACATTGATGGGCGATCAATATTTGATCGGTGGGGATCTGATGTTCTGGACCTTGCCGATCAGCAGAATGATCAGGAGAATGGGACAAGCTACAATACCAGGCCGAGCCGCCCATACGGACGAGCAGCTGTGTCTGTGTGAATATAGGAAGGGGGTCCTGGAGGTCAGACTAACTGATCAAAGACCAATAGTTCTCACCTCCTGGAGGCGTCTCTTAATATGACACATACTGTAAATATCCCACGAATCACCGCTTTAGGCTTACTTGTACACAACCATTTTTTTGCGTCCGTGCGCTATCTGTTTTTTTTTTTTTTAAGGGATAATTCATTGACCCATTCATTTCTATGGCCCCGTGCACATTACCAAGTTTTTCACAGACCCTTGTGAGGGTCGTGGGACCAGACCGCAAAACTTAGAGCAGGTCCTGTTCGTGTCTGCGGCTCGTTCTTGTTCATTCAAGTCGATGCCATGCTGCACTATATATATCTATATCTCGCATAGACTGGGACATTGAATGTAATGTATGGCCTACTGAAGGCTCCCATAATGTGTTGGGTTACCTGCCGCTGGTATTGAGCATGCATTCCCCTATACTGCATGTGACATTACACGGGCTAGGCTGCTGATTTATGTAATGTTATTTCGGTTGGGAGCTATGTGCCTGTTTTGCAGCGTCAGTCTTTTCCCCTTCACCTCTTGCACTTGTTTCCCCCATTACACACATGCACATGATGGCCGGCTCTGGGTCGTTCTGTCCTCCTGCATACCTAGCATAGATACATGGCAAGCCGTGCAAACTGCAATTACAGGAAAATCACGTTTGTTGTTTATCACGTGTAGATTCTTCTGAATGAAGCACTTAAGTTACACACGTTAGACTGGGAAGGGTTAAGGAATATTACGCTATCTGTGTCGTAAAGAAGTCTTAATAATTGATCAGGCAGGTGATGGAAAGTGCTACTAAATATACACTAAGGAAGTCGGTGCATCGGCCTCCATGACACGCACGCAGTCTGACGCCCATTGTATGCTGTATCACTATAGAAGATCGGACCCCTACTGCCAAATAATGATCAACGGGGGGGACGATGCAAAAATGCAGGGCTGTAGTGAAAGAGGGTGAGGAGGTAGGAGTTGCACCTGGTGCCCTCTGCTACATAAGAGGACACCAGGATTATAAATGGCGCATTTTAGGCGTGAGGCCTGGATTCAGATTTTGCATTGTGGCCCGAGCTTCAAGTTCTTTCTCTCCACATATGACTATTTGTTTCTTTGCTGTGGCCAGTGCGTTAGTTTTCAGTGTTGCTGTGATGGTATATAGTTCTGCACTAGTGCGTGTGATAATGTGGGCTAAAAGTTTTTTTTTCTTTTCAAATCCCTTTTGACCATAGGGGTATGTTCACACAGGGGCGGATACACTGCGTAAAAGCACACGGCGTATCCGCCCTGGGCACTGCAGGGTATTCAGGCCGAAAAACCGCACCAAATGCCATTTTCGTCTGGAAAGTCCGCTGCGGAAGTCCTGCAATGCCGCTGAAAAAAAAAAAAGATCCTTACCTTGGCCAGGCGTCCATCCGACATCCTGACGTTTTGCAGCCTTGGAATGACATTTCATCCCATATGACCGCTGCAGCGGTCACATGGGACGAAACGTCATCCCAGGAGGCCGGCCTGAACAAAGAAGCACAGAATACTGGGTATTTTTATTTTTTTCTCTGAGTTGCGTTTTATTTTGGCAAAATCGCTGCTTTTCCGCTGCAAAAAAAGCGCAACATCTGCTGTTTGTTGCAAGTTTTATCTCCCAATTGTATTCACTGGGGAAAGCCCGCAACAAAAAAGCAGCGATAATGCAAATGCAATTGACGTGCTGCGGATTAAAGAAACGCACCGCGGTTCAATTTCTGAATGTTTTTTTCCTGCTTATCATTTACGCAGCGTGTGGTTGCGATTTGTTCAAATCTCATCCACTCTGCTGCTACTGTATTATGCTGTGGGTTTTCCGTAACGAAGTCCGTTGCGGATAATCTGCCGTATTTATGCTACATGTGATGTTACCCTAGTAGTGAATTATCAGCAATATTAATATAATCCAGGCAGCCAATCCACTTTAAGGGTACGTCCACACACCGCGTAAACACTGCAGATTTTTTGCAACGGATTTCATTATTACAGTAGCAGAAAAGTGGGTAGAATTTGAACAGATCTCCTTAACGCTGAGAAAATCCGCAGAGAAACCGTTTATAAATTGAATTTTTAATCGCTGCTTTTTTGTTGCTGATTTTTCCTATTGAATTCAATGGGGAGGTAAAACTCGCAAACAAATAGCAAATGTTGCGATATTTGTGGCGGAAAAGGCTGCGCTTCCGCCGCAAAAATCTCAATTCAGAAAAAAATAAAATATATTTTTGCTTGAAAAATAATAAAAAGATTAATATTTGCCCCCGGCTGTTGTCATAGTGACTTGATCCTCTGCTCTGACAGTAGCCCGGCCTCCTGTGGTGACACTTCATCCCATGTGACTGCTGCAGCGGTCAAATTGACTACAGCATCATCCTAGAAGGCCGGGTTGTACTGGGAGCAGAGATACGTGTTGCCATGACAACGCCCGGGTGGTAAGTATCAACTGTTTTTTTTGTTTTTTTTTTCCCTTTACATATTTCTGCAGCGGACATTGGACAATTTGGTGCAGTTTTTCGGGTGGATTTCCCTGCGGTTCCCAAGATGGATACGCTGTGTACTTTTTAGCTGTTTATCTGCCCAGTGTATCTGTACCCTAAACATTTATAGAGTTGTACCTGCAAAACTGACATGGTGGATGAACCAAATAGTAGCCCCTGCAGGGTGAATGATTATTAATTTTGAGCCCTTGGACTGTGCTGCGCTGACTCTGGACTTGATATAACACAGTGGACCAGCACCAGCAGATGACATAAAATAAGCCCTCATGCCGCTTAATCGACGTAAAAATAAAAAAATTATGTGTCTCAGAATTTGGCGACACAAAAGAAATTTTTATGTTTCACAATTTTTTTTTTTTCTTGTAAAATATAGAAAAAAAACGTTATAAACTTCGTAGCGCCGTAATCGTATTGACCCGCAGAATAATGTTAACATGTAGTTTTAATTGCACAGTGATTTCCGTAAAAACGAAGCGCAAAAAACAATGGAGGAATCGCAGTTTTTTTTTTTTCTTCCCATTTCTACCTCACAAATACCTTTTTTCACGTTTCCTAGTACATTATATGGTACAATAAATGGTGCTACGAAAAACTACAACATGTCCCGCATAAATCAAGCCCTCGTAGTACTAAATTGAAGGTAAAATTAAAAAGTTATGGTTTCTGGACGGTGGGGAAGAAAAATGAAATTTAAAATCTGAAAAATGGCTGTTAATTTCTCAAAATCTCTTTACGTTCCCTGAAGGATTTTACTTCTTCAAATACTGCAGGTTTTTTCTCCGAACCGCTCCTTGGGGTCCTACTTTACGGAAATGTTTTCTGCTATGGTCAGTGGCTTGGTTTTACCCTTCTGTAAATGCTGTATCCTACGCCTGCGTTCTATTTGTAAGATAAACAGCAGTAGCAGAACGCTTACATTGCTGTAAAACACAATTTATATTTAGATAAAGCTGCTCTGTTGCTGCTGACAATCCGACTGTTGATTCACCTACAACATCCTGGTTAAAAATATCCCCTGTTTTTGACAGTCCCTAATTGTCAGGAATGTCCCTTATCAATAAACTAATCAGTGTCCGTCCGTCCCCCGCCTCCTCGCTGCGACCCCCAGTGATCAGCTGGTATCTGTGGGGAAACCTGTCAGCAAGTATTTAATTTCCCTGCAGCACAACCACAGGGGAAAGTAACTATAAGGCTGGGTTCACACGACCATGTTACGTCCGTAATGTACGGAACGTATTTCGGCCGGAAGACCCGGACCGAACACACTGCAGGGGGCCGGGCTCCTAGCATCATAGTTATGTACGATGCTAGGAGTCCCTGCCTCGCTGCAGGACAACTGTCCCGTACTGAAAACATGATTACAGTACGGGACAGTAGTTCCACGGAGAGGCAGGGACTCCTAGCATCGTACATCACTATGATGCTAGGAGCCCGGCCCCCTGCAGTGTGTTCGGTCCGGGTCTTCCGGCCGAAATACGTTCCGTACATTACGGACGTAACATGGTCGTGTGAACCCAGCCTCACACTTTGCCCATTCAAATCAGTGTGTTGTCTGTGTAAAGCAGGAAAGGGCAGGTTTTCCAGAGCAAAAGACGCGCTTTGTAACCGCTCTCCACTCTAAGAGACGACGATCTTGAACCTAGCAACCCTCTCTATTAATTCAGAACTCTCTAATGCCAGTTGCAAACGACCGATGTGCCACACGGGCCGTTTTTAACGGCACCCGATAGTTTTCACGGACCCATTCACTTTAGCGGGTGAATCGGGTCCGTGAAAACTCACCCGATTCTGCTATTCGTGGAAAGATAGGACATGTCCTATCTTTCCACGGATCACAGTCGGGACTCGGCCGGAGCACACACTCATGTGCATCAGGCATAATAGGATATCTATAGAGGTCCATCCACTGGCACCCCCACTAATCCTGAGAACAATTGCTCCAATAGTCCCTTCATCTGTCGGAACACAGTAGCACTTACTCACATTTCCACCTGGATACAAAGTTTTCTACTGACTTTTTGTCACGATCCAATTGGACAAACAAGAGGCAGTCCGCAGAAAAAATGAAGGTATATTCAGATCTACCTATATATTGTAAGATTCCTGTATTAATCCTCCGTATTGTGTGCAGACTGCTCCGTTCATGTAGCACTATATATACTCTTGAAAGCTATGACTTTGGATTCTTTACTAGCAGAGAGAACTTCTCTTGACAATGGACACCACTCCAATTTGATTGAGTCAACAATACAGCCCCATGCACACGGGCGTTCCGGTAATCGCCGTCACAGTCAAGGCCGGCCGCTGCCGACCGCCTGCATTTTCGGGCCGTGCTCCCATACAAAGTATGGGAGCACGGCCTGTAAAATGCAAAAGAACGGACATGTTCCATAATTTTCGGAACATTTCTACGGCACGGACACCTATCCATAGCGATACGGAAAGGAGTCCGCGGCCAATACAACTGAATGGGTCTGTAATTGCGCACCATATTACGGACTGGGTTCACAACTGCGTTGTGCTGTTCCATTGTGCTGCTCGGTCAGAGGAGCAGAACAAGGCAATAACGGAACCGTTGCACAGCAGATACCGACGGTTGTTGACGAAACTCGATGACTTTAATGGGTTCTGTCTGTGTGTCCATGCTTTTACCGGACACAATAGCGCAGCGTGCTGCGTTAGTGTCTCCGGTTAACTCCGGCAAAACCTGCCAGATCAGCAGCAGGGGGGGGGGGGGGGCCCTAGCGGTGCCTCGAACGCAGATGTGAACATAGCCAAACTTTAGAAAGCAACGCTTAGCGCCAGCAGCAAATTGCTTGGTGAATTGGCCACCTCAGTCCTGGGATTTGTCCAGCACTGGGTTAGTACAGTCAAGATGATGCAGGGGGGCAATTTGCTTAATTTAATTATTTTCAGGTCGGGTTCATACAAGTAACATTGGAAAGCCCACATATAAATTGCATGTGGTTTACTGTGGATTTCAGCCGGCAATACAGTTAAAGGGAACCTGCCAGTAGGTTTGGAGCCGCTCAACTACCGGCATGTAATTATGCAGCTGGGGTTTAGTGTTCCGTACCTGCCTACTTCAGAAACTAGACGTTGAGGCAATAGTAAAATAACTTACCGGTTACTGAGATCAGTCCAGGAGCAGCATCGGGCGCAAGCTTATAGTGCACATGGAGCCAAGGCCTGTACGCTGCGCGTGTCCTATGCCACCGGACTCCTCTCAGTAACCTGTCATTTATTTTACTAACTATTGCCTATTGCCTAATCGGCCGGTTTTGATGTGGCCAGGTTTAGAACGCTAAATCCCAGCTGCATAATGAAATGCTGGTGGTTTAGAAGCTCCAAACCTACTGATAGTTGCCCTTTAAGGCCTTCATTCACATGGCTGTGCCCGTAATCACCGCCCGCGATAACGGGCACGGCTGGCCGCTAGTGGCCGTGGACAGACATTTGCAATTTCAGCACGTGCTCCCATACAAAGTACTGGAGCATGGCCCGTAAAAAGCAAAAGAACGGACGTGTCCTATTTCTTGCGGTACACTTCTACGGCCCAGACACCTTCCCGCAAATATACAGGGAGGTGTCCGTGGTCAATAGAAGTGAATGGGTCTGTAATTGTGGACCACAATTACGGACTATTTCTACGGTCGTGTGCGTGGGGCCTTAATTTGTGGCAAAATCCAGGAGCAATCCGCGGATAGGGCTGATTCAAAGCATGCCCTCAGATCTATATGGATGTTTTTCTGCAGCATGTGAATGGGGTTGAATCACAAGCACTGTGTTGCGATTTCCATTCTAAGCGGAAACTACGACGCAGATGTGAGCAGAGTTTAATTTTAAGGGTATGTTCACGCGCTTCACAAAATACAGCTGAAAATACGGAGCTGTTTTCAAGGGAAAATAGCTCCTGATTTTCAGCCGTTTTTTAATCAAACTAGATTTTTTTGCTGCGTTTTTTTTACGGCCGCTTTTGGAGCTGCTTTTCTATTGTCAATGAAAAACAGCTTCAAAAACGACTCAAGAAGTGACATGCTCTTCTTTATACGCGCTGTTATTAGAAAATGAAGTGTAAAATAACGCCCCGTCGGAACAGAACGCCGTATTTCCCATTGAAATCAAGGAGATGGTAGCCTTTAAGCCTCACTTTTTTGTCATAACGGTGTTTAACAAACCGAACTAAGCCTAAGGGCTTGTCAACGGAATTGTGGACGGAAAATACGCAGCAGAATAGAGTAGCGGCAAAGTAGGTGAGACCCAACAAATCTCATCCACACGCTTCGTAAAAGTTCCATCCTGAAATTCACCTGCGGTGCGTATTTTTCGTACCACAGCATGTGATTCCTGCTGCGAAAAGTGGACTGAATTGCTGCGTTTTTCAGAGGAGATGTCACCATCTCCCAGCACTGAGAAAAACACCGCAAAATCCGCACCATTTTCTGCAGTAAAAAAAATGCAGGAAACGGTGCGGTTTTTCCGCAGCAGAATGTCTGCTAGTTTTAGTGGAAATGCTGCAGAAATTTTCTACAGCAATTCCGTTACATGTGGACAAGCCCTTACTAGCAAGACTAGGCCAGTTTCTGCTTCAAATTCTTGTTGGTTTGCTACTTTTGTGCTTTGATTAGTAAATGGCAAAAGTCTTGGAAAGGTGACTCTACCATGTGGGCATTGATAGCTGGCAGCGTGTCTGTATTGGAGACAATACCATGGCCATTAGTGGGCATGACATGGGTTTGTCTTACTGTTATGCAGAATCCAGTTTGGCCACACATGGCTGGTAGATGAAAAGTCCACAAGTTGTGCGGTTCTGCTCCCTGTCCCATAATAGATGGCCAACTATCCAGACACATCAGATCTGTCCTTTGCACGTCTCGCATCCTTTCTCTTAGGCCCCGTGAACACGACCATAATAAGCCTCAGTTCCTCACTTCCATTGAACGCGGACACCTTTCCGTATCGCTGGCATAGAAATGTTGAGAAAATTATGGAACATGTCTGTTATTTTGCGGCCGTGCTCCCATACTTTGTATGGGAGCGCGGCCCGAAAATGCGGGTGGCAGTCGGCAGCCGCCCGTGCCCGAGGTAATTGCGGTGCCCTGATTGTGGGTCGTGATTACGGGCACGGCCGTGTGCATGGGGCCTTAGGCTCCGATCCCATCTGATTAAACCAAATATAAAATGCTTTATTATGTAAATAAATAAATATATAGAATAAAGTACACTTTGGGTATTGCGACCTTTGTAACAAACCGATCTATAACATTATCACGTTATTTAACCTGCACGGTAAATGGCAAAAAAAAAACAAAAATAGTAAAAGCTTAAATATATCAATTTATAATCCCTGTAATTGTACTGAGCCGCAAGATTCAGTAAACAAGTCATTTATACAGCATGACAAACGCCGCAAGAACAACATCTAGAAAACTGCCGAAATACAACTCGTCCCCTAGAAACATACTTTATATGGCAATGGAAAAATAAAACCGTTATGGACCTTGTAATGTGACCCCTGTAAATCACTGGTCCTAAAGGTCAAAATAGGCCGTATCCTTAAAGTGGTTAAACAGAGAATATCCTAGCTACTGAGGCAGGGTTTTCACATCTTGGTCAAAATGCGCGTTTTTCTGCAATTTGCAGCAAAACCATACCATTTTGCAGCGATTTTGTGCACCAAGTAACCCACAATTTGACCGCGACGTGTGAACTCAGCCTGACCGATATAAGTTTACTGTGTCCCATAGAACTTCCTGTGATGACATCATACTGTAGGACGCCAGGTTTCAGCATGTCGGAATTTCACTTTTGTTAAGTGCAACAAAATCTTGAGCACATGCCAAAATCTGATTTGAATAATGCTAAAAAAAAAAAATGAGTTTGGAATGATGTGGGAAGGGTTGTAATAGCTATATGTTACAGGGGGTGGTCTAAAAAAACTGACCAAAACCCATAAAAGAATAAAGCAATTCTCCTCCATTCCTGCACCACTCCTGGTGGGTCTCTGCAACTTTTCCTCGGCGACTCTATCCAAGGACCCCGCATTATATTTAGGGTTCTGCTTCCACCATTTTTAACAGGAGAGTTGGTGGTGTACACGTGTTCTATCTACATTGGGCCGGGTTCCCACGGGTTGAAATACGATTCATAAAAACTGACCGACCTGGAACGCGCAGCGCCTTCCGCCTTAAAAACGGTATTTCGAACGGAATTTCGCCATGCGCAATGCAGCGCTATGTGAAAAAAAAAAAAAAAGCGTGGTTCATACTTGCCCCCTCCCTCTTCTCTGTGCGAAGGCCAGCCTCCCTGGATGACATTGCAGGCCATGTGACTCTGCAGCCTGTGATTTTTTCTAAATCTCCTCCCCTTTGCTGCTACTGTAAATGCTACAGAATTCCGTTGTGGAAATTCCACAACGTTTACGCCACGTGGGAACCCGTTTTTGTGTGGTACAGAAACGCTTCCCTATCTTCTGTTTACTATACTGGAGAGTGAGCGAGAAGACCCTCTGCCTTTGTTATGGGGGAGAATCCTATAACTGGATCTTGAACTGTAATAAAGAACAAGACGAAGTCATTTCTTAACGTTACCCTCTTGTGTCGGGAGTTGATCTGTTTTGGCATAGTACAGATTTCCATGCTGCGCCCTGCTCTACTGTCCTGCGTACACACACTGCTCTGTGTTGTATATAGCGTTGTATAACTGTGCGTCCTATGAGATCAGGATACGCTTTCTTAATCTAACAGGACTGGATCCTGCCTAGTCACTGGCTCCAGACATACAGCTCCTGCACTGAGCCTTAGGCCCCATGCACACGACCGTAAAAAATCTCCATAATTGCGGACCGCAATACAATCCGCAATTAAGGACCCGCCCGGTACTATAGGCCGCGGACACCTTTCCGTATTGCTATGGAAGGGTGTCCGTACCGTAGAACCGTGCCAGGAATTATGGAGCATGTCCTACTTTTCGTCTTTTACGGGCTGTGCTCCCACACTTTGTATGGGAGCACGGCACGAAAATAGGGCTGTCGGCAGCATTCCCATATCCTGTTTTTTAGTTGGATATCCATTTTTGCCATGTCAGTCTTATTTTTCTGGCATAAGACAAGACACAATGATACTTCTATGATTCATTTGTGGCTAATGCAGAGAGCGCAGTGCTGTCTTTTGATGAAATTCCTCTTTGCCCGAAAGTAAAGTAGTACATAATTTTTTGGGCTTTGGTGGCGGTTTTTTGCTAATTGTATTTTACTACCTGCGCTGGATAAGCAGGAAAAGGAGTCACCGCGGGCGCTGCTGCACTTCAATGAGACAAAGGGACTAAAGGTTCAGAATATTGATAATATTGATAAATGATGTACGGGAGAGTATAAGATGAATGGAATTTATTGGTAATATGACTACGCGTTTCAATGCCGTACCGGCATCTTCATCAGGTCAATTATTTTACTACCTGCGTTTTATTTAAGTGGTGTTTTTCACATTGCATCATGTGTATAAAAGATCATGTGATGCGGAGTCCTCATGATTTATTCTGAATAAAATGTCTCCGACACCTTTAAAAAATGCCGCGCACATTGACACTTGCGTTTTTTTGAAGAGGCAAGCTTCCGTTTATATATTTATATTTCCCCGTTGACTTCAAGCTAACATCTGACCGCAGCGTTTTTTGACGCAGAAAACGCTAGGGAAAAACAAAAGCACTATGTGTGAAGCCACCTGAAAAAAGATCTTTGTTACACGTTTTCTGTTGGATTCATACAAAATTGGACAGAAAAAACAAATGTATGTCTATGTATGAGGTCAGAGACATATGGAAGTACAGTATGGGACAGGACTATACACTTCAATAGGCGCCGATGGCTCCTATATCTGAGGTTGTACAGAGCCATGATACGGCCGTGTACATTTGGCGTAACCCACATTCGCCGAGCATGCTCATTTGGGAAATACTAAAGTTGTGCTAATGCAGCAATTTTTTGTAACTAGCAGTTGATGCGATAGAGTCCTAACCTCCTAGAGTATCTGCCCTTTTGCAAAACTTTTGATATGTCATAGAGACATATCAGAAGTTTTGATCGGTGGGGCTTCGGGTGCTGAGACCCCCACTGTCGCTGAGAAGGTGCAGAAGTGCTCTCCACCTTTGACACTGATCGGCGCTCCTCGTTAGGCTCAAGACGGGATCACATAGGACATCTATGAGCCAGTCTTCAACCCTAACAAGGAGCGCCGATCACAGTCGAAGGTGCACTTCTTCACCTTCGTTAAGCGATGGTGGGGGTCTCCGCGCCTAAACCTCTAAGGATCAAAACTTCTGATATGTCTCTCTGACATATCAAAAGTTTTGCAAAAGGGCAGATACTCTTTAAAGCTGGGACTCTATGGCATCACCTGCTAGTTGCAAAAAATTGCTGCATTAGCATAACTTTATTATTTCCCTAAGGGGAAAAAAGTTGTAGGCAAACTTCCAACCATCGAAGATAACTACTACATGGTCACAAAACTTTATACGCTATATTTTTTTTCCATTGCCTGAGTATGCAAATCCAAGTTGCAAGCAGTAGAGACTTCTGTGCTGTGCTACCCAGGTGACTGACCGTATTATTCCAACATGCGGCCAAGGACTGGGGTTACACATACACTTTTCATCACTCGCTGCAAAAAAACACTGCAAAGTTGTATGTAGAAATGCCTTGAGTTGCTTGAAAATCTATTCAAAATCGGTCCAGTCCCTAGCTATTTTTTTTGTAACTGCTACATGATCGCTGTCAAGGTTTGGATTACTTTATAGAAAAAAGTCCTGCTACAAAAAGTCTCCGCGTAGTGCTAGCCAAAAAAAAGACCTCACGTTGAACTTTTTAGTCGTTGTTTGGATTGTGCTTGGATAGAAAACAGCCCCCCTGAACATCCGCAGATCAGCAGAGTGGGTCTGAGCTGCAGTACCAAGTGCGATCGTGGAGTTTGGATAAACATTGAAGTGGTGCAGCCGCGGCGCCTTGTTTGCACTGATTGGCAGGGGTCAGAAGCACTAACGACAGGCCATTAATAGAAAATCCTGATACCCCTGTGACTCGCACCAATTTCCAGACAGCTTGCTGGTCTGTTTCCTTCAGGCTTGTAGATGTAAATGGAGAGCGCTATGGGAGTTGGGGGACCCCTGTTCTCGTGATGGGTGTGGGTTCCCTTAGTTTTTATTTCATGTCATTGATTGGCTGTGATGTTGACATATTCTGTCATGGCTGCAGGCTATTGGAGCATGCTGGGAGTTTCACCACAGCTGGAGAGACAGGTAGCGAGTGGTTGGAGACTGGCGCAGTAGTTGTCCTTTATCGCCCTTGATATTGTAGCCGGCTTGAGCACTATGAATATTAAAGAAAATGACTTCGGGCCATTGGCCTAGTTGTTAACTCATTGGAACTCCGTCCTCCGGTTAGTATGTCTGCCACGCGATGTCTCCGCTTAGTTTGCATATCTTTTGTCCCTATTGATATGAGACGCCAGCACATGGTTGTTCCGCTCTCATGTCATATTGTGAAAATGCAATTAAAAAAATGACAATTGATTTAAAATAATTCAATGATTGACATTCTTCACTGTATGATTGTATGTACAGACACAGCTGTCAATCATGGAGTAGCACCGCCCACTGGACTCTTAAGCCTGGAAGACTCCTTTTACCAAATCCTCACCAAAAAAACTATACGTCCATCTTCTCCGCTCCTCCTGTTCTATAACTTGCTGCCCGCAGATCGGACTTCATGTTCAACGTGAAAATTGAAGCTCCACTGGTTAACATTGGCTATGAAGTCTAAAAAAAACTGTAAAATCCCGCATCTGTGATTTTATTTATTTTTATCGCTTTTTGCAGCGTTCACTTACTTTCTGTGTTGTCCACAGTGTAGTGTAAAATCTTTTGCTATATAGAAACTGTCAACAAGCAGGTCACTTGAAATACACATCCATACTTTCCTGGAAGTTCAGAGCAGGAAAATTACTCATGTCCCAGAGCCACTTCTACAGGTTATAACGCTTATAAAGCATAGTACATTATAGGGCAGATCCTATACACATTACTGTGAGGAGTTACTCAATGGTTGCTTATGTATTTTTAGGTTTGTTAAATAAAAGGGTTTTCCAGTCCTAAGAAATTGCTGGCCTGTCCTCGACGTATAATTGGTGGAGAGTCCGACTCTCGGCAAACCCGTCGATCTGCTGTTTTGAAGGGACTGTGGCGCCCGTACGAGCCCTGCTTCCCCTTCATTCCTTATCTGCTCGTACCGTGAATCGACGACGACACTTGTAGCAGCAGTTCACAGTGTTACAGACCTCTTCACTTGACATACTGTGAACCTACTCTTGAAGGGTATCAGCGATTCACAGTACGAGCAGGTTGAAATAAAGGGGAAGCAGCACTTGTATGATCGGTGGTGGTGGCGAGGATTGGACCCCCACCGAGCAGGTATTGATGGCCTATCCTGAGAAAAGGCCATCAATTTCTTAGGACTGGAAAACCCCTTTAAAGCAAAATTGTGGTTCTCACCATTACTGATCTTGGGAAGTTTACAATTGACTATAATTTCTGTCTTCTTGTCTTCAGTAGGGATATGTCCTCAGCACCAACCACTCCTCCATCAGTGGATAAAGTAGACGGATTTTCACGGAAGTCCGTCAGAAAAGCTCGGCAGAAGAGGTCACAGAGCTCTTCACAGTTCAGGTCTCAGGGCAAGCCTATAGAGTTAACGCCTCTGCCTCTGCTTAAAGGTAAGTGAGTGCGTTGTATATGTATCTGACAACCGAGTATATCTACCATGGGTTTTATCTGATTATTTAGATTCTACAGAAAATGTGTTCACAAACAAGTTAGACCTATAGGCCAGGATCACGCATGCGCGCGCGCGCACACGTTTTTTTTTTTTTTTTTTTAATAAGAACTATAAGTGAATCCAAAATGAAGGAATGGTATGAAGAAAAGACTGATACATCTCCTTTCTTTTGTGTCCGCTTCTGTGTTAGACGTAAAAAACTGTGCTTAAAACTGCGTGTGTGTGATCCTGGCCTTAGGCTGGACTCTCACACACCGTTTTTGATCCAAAGCTTGGAGGGGATCTAAAAGGAAGGAAAAGTATGTCCTTCATTTATACTTCCCATTCTTTTCGAATACACTCCTGTCTTTGGCTGAAAAAACTGCATGTGTGATTCCAGCCTTACAGCTAATGACAGAGGATGTTATGCATATACATACTTGTCCAATACATACATATGTTCACAGTATGCACATCCTCTTAGTATCTGTTCACCTTCGCTATAATTTCTGTGACTCAAAATCCATTCCATTCGTCTGCTGCAAGTTCCATTCAGATGAATGGGACTGATTTTCAGTCACAGAAATTTCTGCAAAATCTGCTGCGTGTGAAGCCACCCTTAGGCCACTTTTACGCAGCTGTACTTTTCAGCAGTATTTGGAGGCTAAAACCAGGAGTGGGACCAAAACATGGAAGAGGTGCCAATCTTTCCATTATACTCTTTCTCTGTTGGTTCCACTCTTTGTTTTGGCTTAAAGGGGTTTTCCCATGTTGGAAATTTATGGCACCTATCTGTAGAACGGGGACCCATAAACTCCGGTTTAGCTTACTAGGCTCCGATACCTTCCGGCCACTTCCTAGTTAGGTGGTCGGGAGCTACGGAAACAGCCATAACACGGCGAGCTACACTGCTTCCGAAACTCAGTAGCTACGAAAACAGCGTAGCTCGCCGTGCTATGTTGTTTCCGTAGCTCCCATTTACTTCTATGGGACTTATGGAAAAAGCGTAGCTCAGTGAGCTTGGTTTTTTCCGTAACTCTCGACCACCTAACCAGGATGTGGCCGGGAGACCGCAGGAGCTGAGTAAGCTAGAACGGGGTTTCGGGGACCCCGTTCTAGAAATGGGTGCGAGTCCCTGTGGTGGGACCCACATCTATCGGATTTTTATGGCATATCCTGTGGATATGCCATAAATGTCCAAGATGGGAAAACCCCTTTAAAGATACTGATGCAAAATACTAATCCAAATTTTGCTGTGTGGAAAAGAGCCTAAGGCCCTCCCACACACGAACGTGTTCGGTACGTGATATACGGTCCGTACGTCGGCCGCATTTCCCGGAACGAGCACACTGCAGGGAGCCGGGCTCCTAGCATCATAGTTATGTACGACGCTAGGAGTCCCTGCCTCTCTGCAGGACAACTGTCCCGTACTGTAATCATGTTTTAAGTACGGGACAGTAGTTCGGCGGAGAAGCAGGGACACCTAGTCATCGATAACTATGACGCTAGGAGCCCGTCTCCCTGCAGTGTGTCCGGTCCCGGATATGTGGCCGACATACGGACCGTATATCGCGAACCGAACACGCTCGTGTCAATCCGGGGTAAGTTCACACGTAGCGTAAATACTGCAGAATTTCCATGGAGCTTTTCAACAGCGTATCACAGTAGCAGCAAAGTGGATACGATTTCTACAAATCTCATCCACACGCTGCAAAAAAAAACCTGCACAACAGATGTGTGGAATTTGACTTGCTGTAAGGATCTTTAATCAGCAGCAAGTCAATTTCTCTGGCAAAAACGCTGCAGTATTTCTACACAGAAGATCCAGACAGAAATTCTGCAGTATTTAAGCTACATGTGAACTTAGCCTTATAATCCAAAGCCATGACGCTAGTGTGAATGGAACTGATGAACTAATTCAAAAGCATTCCTCCCCTTAATATAATCACTTGGAAGAATAAGTTTGTGGTGTTCTCTTCTGTTCATCTAGTTATTTCTGCATCTGGGAAAGTTGGGTGACCACTTTTTTGGCTGCCAGTACAGCTCCCACTGTGTCTGACTCCCATTATATAAAGTCCTAAACCGCAAATCTGCCTAGTTATGCAGCGATATGGTAACAGGATGCGCCCTTACATAACTAAGATTTACCCCTCTGAGAATACTGGGTGGCAATTCCTGTAGGGAGACGTTATTGTGTCCATATTGATTGCTACTCCAATTTCCTACATGCAGATATAACTAAGAAATGGCTCCATTTTTTTTTTTAAGAGGAGAATTACTCAAGAACCTGGTTTCTGCTTATAATGGATACCAGGATGCGTTGCCGGATCTGATGGATACCACCGGCACCCAATAGACCCCATTGACTTATAATAATAGTGTTGGTTGTGACGTCCCTCATTTTGTTGAGAAGCTATTCTTCCTCTCAAAGCTGAGGGGATCTGGGACAGCAGCTCCGACACCGATGTGAACAGAGTCTACTATTTTGTTGTGGTGTATTCGGCAACTATTCCAAAGAATATTCTTCTATTTTATTCATCGTTTACACTTCTAGTTGTTTTTGGACTTTACCTACACTATGTTGAGTGCTCATGACTTTGTGTGGTTGCTCTGGTTCCCTGAGACCCGGGTGATAATACGTTTGCATAGATGGGACTATTAGATGGGACTATTTCATAATCATCAGTTTATGAAGTATTGGGTGGTTGTGGTTACACGGGCTTGTGCCGGTGTGAATTGGGTTACATGGGCCAGAGTAGCGTGTGTGTATATATCCGGTGAAGAAGTGTTTTTGAAGTCGTTTAAAACAGGATTTCCAAGCGGTCGGCAACTCCCATTGAAAAAGCTGTCATTCTGGAAAGCCTGCGACTCACACACAACCAAAATATGAGCTCATTTTACCGTATTTCATAATGACTTCCTCTGTATTTCCTTCTCCCGAGTCAGTGATTCAACTTCGAGGGCTGAAAGTGCAGGCGACCACAGAAAGCAACAAAACGTGTATTTGCATATGGAACAATGTTTTTTTCTTTATTTTAGTTCTTTTGATAGAGATATATATATATATCTATATCATAAAAACTGCATATCTATTTCAATGGGGAGAAGGACGTTCGAAGGATCACGTATGCTGAGGTTGTGGGCTATCTGGGTGCCCCATATACATTCGACTGGCGTTCGATCGCACCAAAATTGGAAGGTTTGAACAACTTTAACCCCTTCCCACTCTATGTTGAAATAGTACGTTGTGGTGTGATGGTGCCGGAACAGGTGTCTAACGCTACATTCACATGAACGTAGCCCACCTCGGACGTGAAATACTGCCGTTTTCCACGTCCAAGGTGAACCCGTGTGTGACGTTTTGTCATGTATCCCCCACAGACTACAGTCTATGGAGGGATACGAGACACGTAGGAAAATAGGACATGTCCTAATTTTCAACGGGCCGTTCACACGCTCCGTTGAAACAACTGTCGTGTGAACGGCCCCATTGAAATACATGGGTCCATGTGACGGCCGTTGTTTTAACGGCTGTCACACGGACGAGATTCACGTTCGTGTGAATGGGTCCTAAGGCAGGACCTAATAGGTTGCATGTCAGACAGGCGTAATACATTGCAATATAGAAGTGTTGCAATGTATTATACAAATCAGCAGATCAGATCCTTAAGTCCAATAAAGGGACTAAAAAATAAAACCCCACTATTTTCCTCTTACAAAATGAGTTCGGAATCGGTATCGTTGCATGCGTAATGACCCCTACTATAAAAATAAAACACTCTTTCATCCCGCACAGTGAAAACAAACCTAAAATGCAATGACAGAATTTCTATTATTTGCCTCTCACACAAAGCAATACCAAGTAATCAAAAAATTGTTACCTCAAAATGGTACCAATTGAAACGACAACTTACCACGTGAAAAATAGGCCCCCATAAAGCTCCCTCAGCGGTACAAAAACAAGCAAAAAAAAGTTATGTCTCTCAGAATGTGGGGACATACAAAAATAAATCAACATGAAAAAATAAATACAACGAATCCGGCAAAAAGCGAGCCCTTATACGGTTACGCCAACGGAAAAAATAAAGCTCTAGCTTTTGGAATGCGGAGATGAGAAAATTTAAATAATTTGCTACTTCTTCGAGGCCCAAACTAGGTTGTGCCTTAAGGGGTTAATGCATAGGGCCAGCCTAGGGATGTGACAGTCTGACGTATCACTTGGTTGCATTCCACTATGACAGATCTTGAATATTTGTTATAATGAACTACTTGCCATTCATGTGAATGATGTAATCTTTAGAAAGCATTACTTCTAGGGGAGGATACCGCCATAATACAAGACGAAAAAAAAAAATATTACCTCCATATAATGAATGGAAGAGTATGGGCTTATGGGTGCCGCATTACAGATCCATATATTACCGATCCATATTGTAACGTGAGATCCCAGGGGTTCCAACCCAGGACAATCATCAAAACGAAGAGGCAAAGGCTCATTTAAGTGAGTGGGGCCCAACTGCAGTACCAGTCACAGCCACACGTATGAACATTGCTGCGGAACTTGTTATATGAAACGGCTGGAATCATAGTCACGAAATCGAATGAACCCAGCAACCGTTAATATTTTTCTGTATCCACAGTCCGCTTACTAATGACAGATGTAATTTTTACTTACAAAAATTAGTCTTGTATCGTTGTAAGAACTGAGCATGTGTAGAGCCCAGTGTGCTGGTACAGTGATGTCTGTATAATGTCTACTAGTGTAAACACTTCTGAATCCGCCTGGGGGATGCGGTCATGTGATTAGTCACTCGATCATCCATGATCTTATCCGTTTTGTGTAGTAGCCGCAACCATACAGAAGACTAGATGTCATACAACAGAAGTATGTCTCCTTCAGACTAATAGAATCCCTCATCTCTATTAATAATAGCACATGTAGTAATTATTCTTAATTGAAGCATCATCCATTGGAGCTCTGACCTATTTACAGAATTGTCAAGTGTCTTTGAGAATAAAATTTATATATGTGTTTGCGTGCCTTTTCCTAATATGATCAAGTGAAAATGATCGCAAGTCTCCAATCATCGCAATATGATTGGGCCAAGCCGTGCACATGGGGGCTGTACCTAGACACACGGGGTTAGGCAATCTATTGGAGAATAGCTCCGTAATAAGGCGGAGTTCACACGGCGTGGATTTGTCGCAGACTTTGTTGCGTTAACAATCTGTGATGTGGGAACTCCGCCTAAGGTGTCCAGTGACTCCTATGGAATCCAACAGACCTTCCTGTGAAATCGAAGACATATGGAGGTATAGTAGGGTCCCATAATCTTCTGTGGATTCTGTTCTAGGTATCCACACTACTGAGGTTTTACAAAGCCGTAAAACGGCCATGTGCAAGAGGCCTGTAGTTTAGTTTGAGATAAAGGGAAAAGGGGAGAATTAATGGAAGCAAAAGCGTGACCTGTTATGAAGGCCATAGATATGCAGGGTAGGGAGTGATAGTCCTAGTCTTTGTGTCTGTCCTTGGTTCTGTTGTTTTAGACTGATAGAGATTAGTACCAATGATCCTTAAAGGGTTTATCCTGGCTATTAAAATGGACCACCTATCCTTAGGTGCGCCGCAGCCTCTACAGTGTTTACATGGTCCTCCTTTCTGTTCACACTTGCACGCGCCGTTACATATGTAGCAGCCGTGCAAAGTATTCACTTAAATGGTACATTGGTGCAATACCTTGCCTGGCCACTACAATTGTTACGGCGCATGCGAATACTGAGCAGGAGAAGAACCGTGTACACAATGAATAGGCTGTGTTGCTCGTACAAGCACCGCGGGCCCTTCAAAGAACTGATCAGCGGTGGTGCCGAGAGTCGGACCCCCACCGATCTTATATTGATGGCCTATCCTAAGGTTAGGCCATCAATTTTAATAACCCGGATTACACGTTCTAGTATATTGCTCCTGAGTATTCTGCATGTCAATAGTTTGCCCAGTGGATAGCACTGATGCCTTCCAGCAAGTCCAACCAGGGTATCGTGGGTTTCCTTCCACCTTCAAAACATACTGATAATTTTATATGAACCTTGTGTGTATCTACCGAAGATTGTGGTTTGGACCCCACTCAGGACAAAATAATACAAATCCAATAAAAATATACAAAAACACCTTTTCCCAAACTCTTTAGTGGCGATTGAAGACAGAATTGGAATGAATGGTTATTGATCTGAAGCTGTAGATAAGCCTTCTCTTCAGTGCACAATTATATCCTAAATCCTGTGTTGGCGTTCTGTGCTACACATGGCAGGAGGGATGACCACGGTGCCTGTGTGTGTTCAGCAGCCTGCTACACCACGGTCTATGGTAGCATGAGCCGTAGACACATTGATATACAGTGTCCGATCACCTCCCAGCCGCAATGCATGGACGTATGTGTCGCTATGTGAAGGTTACCCTCTAGCTCAGAATAAACTTGGAGTTGTGACGTTTCATATAGATGAAGCTCGGGCCCCACATCTGTTCCCAGTTTGTAATATACTTTGTCAACACTTTAGTGTCGTCTGACAATTCGACCTTTGCACCAAAAAGCTTGTGCACCCCTGATCGGAAAAGCAAAAATCGCAAATTGGAAAAAAACCAAACTTTTTGTTTAAAATAAATAAAGTTCATAATTACCCCCCCCCCCCCGGGCGTTGTCATAGCAACGCTAGCGTCTATTCCCCGTCCAGGCCTGGCACCTGAGATGACGGATCATTCTATGTGACTGCTGCAGTCAATCACAGGCTGCAACATTGCAACGCGGAGAAGAAAGGAACGCATTGCAATGATAACACAGGGGGAGGGGGGGAGTAAGTGTTACGTTTTGTTGTTTTTTACACCACTCTTTCCACAGCGGGGATTCCTCCCGAAAATCTGCACCACAATTCAGTCTGTCAAGGCATGCTGGAAATTGTAGTTTCACAACCGCTGGAGTTCTGATGGTAGCTGACCCCTGGCATAGACAGAATCTTTGGTTCTGCGTCCTTAAGAACCCAGAGCCTGATGATCCTGTGATTTTTACTGCTGCCGCCTGAAGCAGAATCTTATTTAATTTTAATAGTCAAAATAAACTTTAAGATGAGACCATCACGAGTAGATTATATTATGTTTTTGTTTTGTCTGTGTGGTGTTTATTACATCTGTATGGGGAAGTATTTTCTTCTGTTCGCACTGGTGTCAAGACAGGCGACGTTACAGGATCAATGAAGGGTCTGTCCCCCATTGACTTAAAATGGGTCTGTCAGGTTTTGGTGTTTTTTTTAATTACTGGATCGATTCTCTCCACTCTGACTGTCAAAAAGCAATGGAAACCTGACCAGAAAGAAGGGACACAAGTGTGAACAGAGGCTTTGATTATTTAGGTCTGTGTGCGGGTATTGAGATAACCCAAGTGCTCCCAGGGCTGGACTGTGACTGGAGCTGTGAGATCCCATCCAGATGCAGATTTTTACAACTTCCATGTAGTGCCACGCTGAAATAGTCTGCGGTGGTCTCCATTCCCCAGTATTGGAGTCAGTCTGTCTAACATACAATCACTTTGACGCAGGGCCCTACTTTAGAGTTCTTTCTGTTTTACAATATGATAACCTATCGCTTGTAGATTCCATCAATTTATGATCGGTGCAGGTCTGACCTCTGGGACCCTGGCCAATCCTGAGAATGAAGGGTCCGCAGCACTGATTTAACGCTGCGTCCCCGTCTACGTTTCCCTGCACAGCGGCGTTACTGACCATCTGGCGTGCAGGGAGCTGGGTGCTGCAGTTCCTGCATAGTGGGTGATCGCTGTGTAGGGAAAAAATAAAATTAAAAGAAAGCAGCGCTGCAGCCTCTTCGTTCTTAGGATCGTGGGGATCCCAGAGGTCATAAATTGATGGGATCTACTATCGTTATGCCATGAACTAGGAATACCCCTTTAACACTGGCTGAGCCAGGCAAGTGTTAAGGAACCTGTAAGACCCTTAGGTTTATTTTGTTGTCACATATCAGGCCTGGATGCATCCTGAAAGCCCCTCATCTTCAGAATCCTTTTGGTTTGCTGGTACTTTGTGGGTGGTCACATGACTTACAGCAGGAGTGAAACGATTCTGCAGCATCCCTTCTTAGAACTCTGTAGTGCGGCTCCTCTCTTGTTCCTCCTGGAAATATTTAACTATATTGACAACTAGGGATTACCATTCTCCTTTATAATGGGGTATTGCCCTACATAGTCTGACATTGTCCAATCCGTTCTGACTGTGTATGGACAAACCCTGTTGATAAAGAAAATAACACCCCGCTGTGCTTCCCCCCCATACAGTACCAGGAGGAATAACTGAGGAACCGCTAAGTAAAGTGTTCTAAGAATAGATTGTCCAGCACATGTCTGGCATGGTACTCCTCAACTATCATGGTTTGGGATGTTTGCAGATCACAAGGGGAATAATAGAGCAGGAGGTATAATGGTTGGGTAGGAGATTTAGTACAGTGCCATCCTATAAGGGCAGCGTAGATCCTGAGAAGGATGGTTATGTACGTGTTCACGTCTGTCACAAAGTGCCCGCAGTTAATAATCCTTTGCAATGCTGATTTAATCACTGTGGCTCTTACTTGCTTCACTATCTTTATTATTTGGCCTCCATAGACTAGGGCAAGACCGGAGAACGAAAAGCAGGAAACTGGGAGCACGGAGGAAAATTACATTTATAAAAGAACGATTGCCATTGTAAATACTAGAGATGAGTCTGTGCGTCCGCTGCTGGCAGTAGGTCTCGTAGTGTTCTGTGACTTCTGAGAAGATGGGGGCCGCAGAGTTTAGCACACATGGTCTGTCTTTGGCAGAGCCTCAGCGTGGATGACAGTCTGTAAGCCGGACATAGAGCCCTTTTCTAAAATATAACTTTTATTGCTGTGTGCTGAAAACTTAGTTGAGCTCTGTTCACATTACTGGCAGATTTAGCAGGAAGGATAGTCGTGCATGTAGCGCTATTCTTCTCATCAAAAGGACAGAAACCCTAACAGACCCCATTATCCGAAACCATCTGCACTGGAACCGTCGCCATTGAAATCAATGGTGATGCAAACGGAATCCTATGGTTTCAGTCAGGGTTCCGTTCGTGGGTTCCCCTGACTGAAAGGTCCTACGGAACCCATGAACAGAGTCCTGGCGCAGAGGTGAACGTAGTATTTTGGTTACAGTTTGCTTCTTGCCCCACTAGGTTTCCATTTTTTCCATGGAAACAATAGCGCTGCACATTACGCTATTGTTTCTTTGAAAAAAAACAAACCCAACATTGTACTATGTTTTTGCGCTTCACGCATCGCTCCATAGACTTTAGTCTATGGGGGATGCGGGATAACACGACCCACAGCGCAGAGCACGGATGTACCGCGGACATGAAAAAACATCCAAGATGCGCAACGCTCGTGTGAATCTAGCCAAAGTGTCGTACATTTAAGGGTATGTGCACACACACTAATTACGTCCGTAATTGACGGACGTATTTCGGCCGCAAGTCCCGGACCGAACACAGTGCAAGGAGCCGGGCTCCTAGCATCATACTTATGTACGATGCTAGGAGTCCCTGCCTCGCTGCAGGACAACTGTCCCGTACTGTAAACATGATTACACTACGGGACAGTTGTCCTGCAGCGAGGCAGGGACTCCTAGCATCGTACATAAGTATGGTGATAGGAGCCCGGCTCCTTGCACTGTGTTCGGTCCGGGACTTGCGGCCGAAATACGTCTGTCAATTACGGACGTAATTAGTGTGTGTGCACATACCCTAAAACTTGTCAAAATTGCTGTGTGTTTTTTCATTCCTCCCAACAGAAGTTAATAAAAGTGAATTAAAGCCAATTCTACCTTTAAAATGGTGCCATAGAATATTACAACTCATTCTGCAAAATGTCGACGCGGATATAAAAAAAAAAAAAAGTTATGGCTCTTTAATAAACTAGACAATGAGCTGAAAAAGTTGTTTTTTCATTAAGGGCCAAAATAAGTCACTAAAGGGTTAAAACCGGTTAGGCCGGATTCACACGTAGCGCAAACTGCAGATTTTCCGCAGCGTAATACAGTAGCAGCAAAGTGGATGAGATTTGAGCAAATCTAATCCACACGCTGCGTAAAGAATTCACCGAAAGAACTTTCATAATTTGACCTGTGGTGCGTTTTTTTTATTTTTATTGCTGCTTATCTGAATTCAATGGGAGGTAAAACCCGCAAGAAATAGCAGATGTTGCTATTTTTGCGTCCGAATTTTTTTTCCGCGCAGACCTATGTTAGTGAGTGGGGTCGTTCAGACTGTCAGTGAATTTCACGCAGCATATGTGAGCTGCGTGAAACGCACGACATGTCCTATATTTGGCCGTGTTTCGCGCTGCACGCACCCATTGAAGTCAATGGGTGTGTACAAATCGCGCACGGCACATGGAAGCACTTCCGGGTGTCGCGCGTGATTCGCGCAACAGCAGTAACAACAATGAATGAAAACCGAAAAGCACCATGTGCTTTTCTGTTTGTAAACCTAAAACCAGAGTGTCATCATGATGCCGGCTGCGCGAAATCACGCAGCCACGCACCATATGCTGATGCCACGCGGACCTTTTGCGCGCGCAAAACGCACACGCTCGTGTGAATCCGGCTTTACCAAGAACTTTTTGCTCCTGCATCCAGCCCGGCCTCCGGAGATGACTTTTCATCCCATGTGACTGCTGCATGAAATGTCATCCCAGGAGGCCGGGTTACAGGACGTCCGAGGGATGCTTCGCCGTAGCTACAGCTATGGGGTGTTTTTTTTTTCTTTTACTTGTTATTTTCCGCCGCTGACATTCTGGCTGAAAACTGAACTACAACGTGGTGCGGAACGGAATTCCCTGATGCGTCCAGGGCGGATACGCTTGTGTGCTGTTACACAGCGTATCCGCCCTGTGTGAACATACCCTAATATGCCATTTCCTAAAAGACTTGCATTAGCTGTAGGTTTCTTGCTATAATATAAAAGTGTATATAAAAAAAATATAAATATATATATATCTATATCTCTCATTCCTTGTCTGAACATGGGGGGCGCTGTCCTGTGATGGGATGAAATGCTGTTGCATAGTCTCATTGTAAGCCCTCGCTGCTCCCATGTACAGATGTAATGCATCTTGGGGAATGCGGTTTTAATAGTACAATTCAAGATGAACACAATTTACTGGCCGGCACATTTACGTCTTGATGATTTCCCTCGACATGTGGGCCGCATGCATTTCTAAACCCATTAACCCATGACTAGTTACAGATCTCTATTAAAGGCCAGACGTCAACAAATAACCTGTGTGGTCTATGGGAACATGAAAATGGATTAAACCACGCCAGCTCTGCAGTATTCCTAGAAACAGGGACGCGCCTATAGCCTGAAAAGTACAAAAATTGTGAGTCACAGCCTCCGAGTAAGGGCCTGTTCACATCCGCGTTGGCCTTCATCTGCTCCGTCACAGGAATGGAAAGACAAACGGAAAGTATAGTTTTCATTACCATGGATTTCAATGGTATTTTTTTTGTTTGTTTGCCCCAGTTTCGCTATAACATGACGTATAACACGTTCGTGTGAATAAGGCCTTATGTGCTGCGTAAAGAACATGTACATTATTAGATGGGTCAGTAGGATTATGGCGATATCACATATTTTATAGGTTTTCTGTTTTACTACTTTTGCACAATAAAAAACACTTTTGAAAGAAAATATTTTGTTTTTGCATCGTCCTGTTTCAAGAGCCATAACTTTTTTTTTTTTCCCAGGACAAGATGTCGTTTTTATTGGTACCATATTGGGATACATGGGATTTATTGATAACTTTTATTCCATTTTTTGAGGAAGGGAAATGGAAAAAAGCTATTTTTATGCCAATGATCATGTGGTTTAAATAACATGTTAACTTTATTGTTCAGGTCCTTATGATCGGGGCGTGCGTGCGTGCGTGTGCGTGTACACACATATATGGTATACATTTTCCCTTTTCTTTTTTTTTTAACCTGACAAAATAAAACCATTTTTTATGGAAAGGATGGTTTTATTATTCGTTTACTGACCACAGTTTTTTTTTTTTTTTTTTTGTTTTTTTTTAAATTAAACTTATTTGACTTTTTTTTTTTTTTTAGTCGGACTAGGGGACTTCACTATTCAATCTTTTGATCACTTCTATAATGCTTTGGTATACGGAGTATAAAACTCTTGCATGGCCTGACCGCATTTGCAGGCTTCCCTTGGCCTGACCGCAGCATTTAAGGAGTTAAACGTCCGCAACTCGTACGAAACTCTGATCACGGCCGTTGGAGCCGGAGACAGGCTGTCATCAGACAGCCTAGCACATGCTCCTCCTGACACGGGAGACCCGTGCCGGGGTTATTCCGATGCGTGGTAAAAAGGCTTATGCATCGGAATAAGGCCCCTTAGTGACCGCCGTGAAAGTCGTATTGGTGGTCACTATGGTTTTTTTTTTAGCTTGAGTATTCCTGAAAAAAATAAACACACGGTCCATCATAGAGGTATTCTTAACTTCTAATGTTGTGGCGTATCGCTAGGATATGTTGTGAAGGAGTCGCAGCTCTAGCTTCCTTCTAAAGGTTCGGTGATCATCCCAGATATTGGACCCCTCTATCACTAAATGACATATCCCCAGTGTTATGCCTTCACTTACTATGGTTAGAAAATCCCTTCCAGATGAATGGGTGACCATCTAATACATGGGTGGGCTGGGTACACCAGAGTGAGTGCCACCGCTGGTTATTTAACCTCCACACTTGCTAATAGAGGGAGGTCTCGAGTGGTGAACCCTCTGATGTTCATATACCCCAATAGGGTATGTGGAAAAGGGTCCTCTTCATGAGACCACCTCTTACATTGCCATAGTGCTACATATATGTAAAATGTTATATTAATCTATAATTGTTTACGTGTCCTATATATGTGTTTGTATTTTATATATGGCTAGAAAAGTCTTGTCCTCTATGAACGGGTGACCCCGTGAGGTTTAGTAATAGAAGTACTGTAGTAATTGGGTTCCCTGATTTCTTGGGCCACTGTCCCAGTTATACGGCCAGGGAAAAGGTCTCCGTCAGACATCACACAGACCGTCAAGTCTTCAGGAAGTCAACGCCCTTCCATGTTCCAGCCGAGTGTCTGCAGATCAGCTCGTCACATCCACGACACTTCTCTTCTGTTCTTCATTCATTCAAGGGCTTCATATTGTGTTCTTGAATTTTCCCCTAAAATGAGAGAAATCGCCGGAAAATCTAATTCCTCTAGTAAGTTAGACTTTTATTTTGCTATCTATCATTGCTCTATGTTTTAGGGAACGCAGGGTGATAAATGTGTCTGCACCTACAGGGTCTGTCACCCAACTTTTCTAGGCTCCTGAGTAGTTATACTTCGATATAACACCCAAATCCAGTCTTGCTGATTTAAGTCTGCAGCTTTTCAGGAGCCTGAGAAAGCTGGACCACAGCCGCGGTTTTGGAGTCCAGATTAGTTGTCACACAGCTTTCCTGGGAACAGATCAATAGGTGACGGCTCAAGAACTTCTGATTACAGGTGAACGTCTGCTTTAGGAAGACCTGCATCCTACAAATTCTCAGATACTATGCCATATATTTCATGTGGTCATAATGACTATAAATGTTTTCTATCTAATCAATTGCTACTTTCCGTAATATAGAACGGTGATCATTAACCCCTTTTTGACCGCTTCACGTAAATATGCGGCAGGTTGCCAGTCTGCAGAGCTATGTTTATGGCATGTTCAGATATGGCGGATTTGCAACAGATTTCCACTGCACACTTTTTTTCTTTCTTTTGGTTTTTATAGCTCTTTAGTGTACTTAGTGCAGACGTTGCAGAAAACAGCCATTCAGAAAGTAGCTCGCGGTGCGGAATTTATATTCTACAGCATGCTCAGTCTGTTGCGGAGTTTCAGCGGATTTTCACAGGCTGAAACATGCGGCTAGTGCGCTGCGAAATCCACCTCGTCTGGATAAACCCTCACATAAGCAGATTTTGCAGCAGAATCGTTGCGTAATTGCAGCGAAGTTGAAGCAAAATCTACAGCGGAAAATTGCAGCTATGTCTGAACGTCCCCTTACAGTCCCCGTTCTCCTCCCGAAGATTCTTCTGCATTGAGTGTCCGGGTCTGGCTGTAGTGAACAGCCTCTGGTCCAGATGCCGTCAACGAAACCTGATTGGTTCAAATTCCGATAACCGCACCAGGACCAGAGAATCTTTATTGCTGTCAGACCTAAACACCACCGTGCTGCAGGATCGCTGGGATCGCCGGGTTCCAGCAGCAAAAGGATGTCCAGGTCTGACCGTAACTAACGGTCTCTGGTCTGGATGCCGTCATCAGGACCTGAATGAATTAATAAATAAATATAAGTAATAAATGAACTGTTTCATAAATAAATATATAATAATTATTAAAAAAAATTAAAGAAATCAAACCTGTTTAGGTGCTCAGGCATTTAAACGTCCCGTTCCTGTAATGCAGAATGTACGTTACCCCAAATATATAATTATTACCCCCACCCACCAATTTTTGTCTGTTTTACATTGGCAATATCTGCTTTTGCACCTACATTAAATAATGTCTGTACTTGGATGATTACAAATAATAAGACAGCCCTACGTGTCCCGCAGAAGAAAAAGAAGAAAAAAATAAATGGGAATGAGAAAAATAAAAAATCCACAATAAGGCCGGGATCACACATAGCGTAAATTCTGCTGCTACTGTAAATGCTTCAAAGTGAGGAAAAAATGCTGTGGGGGGAAAAAAGCGCAGAAAAGTCGTGCACAAATTGTTTTGCGTTGCGATTATACAATCTGCAGCGTGTCCATATATGCTGCGAGTTCTGTGCAGAGATGCTGCGTGTTTTGCCCATTCAATTGGAAGTATAAATAACACAGCAGATGAGTTTTGTTGTAGGTTGTACAGCGGTTACGCAGTGGAAACCCAGGCAAAAACGCTGGAAATCCGCAGGTGCACAAATAACTCGTCATAATCCATGCCTGACACTAAATCCGCAGCAAAAACACACCAGTTCATGCCATGCTTAGACCCCTGCACAATCTACACATTACAGACCACTGGTGAAAGGAGTAGGCCTCATGCACACGACTGTTTCATTAGTAATTACGGATCCGGTAATTATGGATGAAATTGCAGACCCATTCATTTCTACAGGCCATGGACACCTTTCCGTATATTTACAGATGTGTGTCCATAGAATATGTCCTATTCTTGTCTGCAATTGCGGCACGGACTCGCCCATAGAAGTTTATTACGCAATTACGGACGGGTACGGAAATGCACCCTTATTTGCGGACACTACAAACCCTTAAGGTCGTGTGCAGAAGGCCGTATTGTACAAACCATGCTTAAAAAAAATAAAAAAATTATAATTATTTATATATATATATATATATATATATATATATATATATATATATATATATATATTTATTATAAATCGGGTAATAAAAAGCTTAGGGTAATCATATTTCTAAATAGCTGTGTGTGTGTGTGTGTGTGTGTATATATATATATATATATATATATATATATATATATATATATATATATATATAATAATATGTTTGTGTGTGTGTATATTATATTACAATTCTTTTATCTCTGCATCCAATAATCCACAACATCTGATTAATCCAGAATTTGTTTCCAACATAGAACTGCAATGTATTGCAAAATTTACCCATAACCAGCAATTCTTTCATAAGACCGCTTCACGGGCGTAATACGGGTGCTTTTCTTTCTTTTGTCCCATATTACAGAAACAACACCCTGGGCTCCCACAGTTCATTAGAACCGGAGTTAGATGACTATAGTAGTCTATAATGCCCTAACTTTAGTGCTGATTAAACCGTGGCAGGTCCAAGTGTTGCACCCGTATTACGCCTGCGGGAAAGCAGTCTAAAAGAAATTACAAAAAATCGATATATATTTTTTTTTACAGATTTTGTGTTAAAGGGGCACTGTCGTTTCAATGAACTTTGGACATGTCTTGGGGTGGTCTGGTTGCTAAGACCCTCACCAGTAGCTAGTGCCTTGCCCCATAGCCCCCTGTGGGCTCTCATGGGCTGGAGCATAATACGGGCCTTATACTTATTTCTAGCGGTGGTCTCCGCACTGAGAAACCAACTCATCACAACTCCTGACATGTTTCTATGATGGTCGAAATGACGGTGACCCTTCTACATTTTGGTTTGGGTTCTCCGCTCTTAATCTGTTCTGTCCAATTGATGGCAGATCAGTGACATTTATGATAGATATATATATATATAGTATGAGGAAACATAACGTAGCCGGTAGAACACAGCATCAGTTATGCTGCTTTATATAATACACAATATCTTCCCTTCATGTGGAGATTTCTATAGACAGTCGGGGGTGGAAGAAGCAGAACCTGTTCTAAAAGTTGCTTAAAAATAACTATATAAAGTCCTTGTTGTGTGCAGCTTGTGCTGTGTGACACCGTGCAAACAAAACATTGCAAAGCAGCATAAAACCTTTTCTTGTTCGTGGACTCGCTAACCCAGTTTTATGAGGACAATGAAACTTCAGAGCACTATTTTGTATACGTAGAAACCTAACCAAATACTTTGTGTAGTTGTAATGTCACAGTTTTGTGTTTTTTTTTAATTAAAACCGTACTGTAGCTGCCGCACTCATTGAGGTACTAGGAATTGCAAGGGTTTCGAAGCACAGAGGAACAATAGGAATTGTAGGCCGGGAGGGTTCGCAATTCCTTTCTAAACTGGGGAATCAGGAGACCAAAGCTAATATAGTGTATTAAGAAAACATGTATTAAGAAAATATTCCAAATCCTTTATGCTACTTGGGGAAAAAATAAAATAAAAAAAAGGTTCTTTAAAGGGCTTATCCAAATTGGTTGACACCATAGGTGTTAAGCTGGTATTGTCGGCAAAGGCATTCAAATGAATGGGCATCGTCTCTTGGCAGTGGCTCACAGATTTCGGCTTATAGACGGCAGATCCAAGAGGGTGTATAGGGTAATAGGGCGTATGGTCAGGGAACAACCAATTTTAAAGGGGTTATCTATCCGGATAAGCCCTAATTTTTAGAAGTGTCCATGGACAATAAGCTGATTACAAAGTGACCTCCATTGATCAGCGCTGTGGAGAAACCTAACGGTAAATGTTAAGTTTCCCCACAGCGCCATCACAGGAGAAATGAAGAATTACACCATGTTCATATCAATGGCTCGTCTGTGTAATGCAGGACAGGACGGGCCGTCCAGAGAGGGAGACGCTCTTTCTAATACAGAATTCCCTAATAAAGCATATGAAATGGGTTTTCTAGTGTAGACCCTTTAATGTGGTATATAATACTTCTCTGAGGCCTGCACCTATCTCTTGAATGGGGCTTCTGACTCCCGTCCTACCTTCTGGTACTGGCCACTGAGTAATGGGGTGGCCAGAAGTGCGGCAACAGCCAAACTTGCTGAGCTATGCTCCTTCCGTAACTCCCATAGAGATGAAGGTTGATGTGTTGCACCACAGATTGCTGAACGCGTTTCTCCGGGCCACTTCGTAACTTAGGCGTGATTCACATCACGTTTGTGCCCTAGATTTATCGTATACATCGGGAAAGCTACCTACATACACGATAAACATGTCTATAGGGCTCCATTAGCCCAACGAACACCAAAAAAAGTTGCCTTTTGACCTCAGGTTGGCATACGTTTTTTTGCAGAATGGATTAACTTCGTATCCTATGTGTGACGGATGCCGCTGTATGGAATCCGTCCAGAGGTATATGTTAAAAATATGCCTTGAGGAGCTTCCCCAGGGCCGGGGGTTCCTCGGAAGAGCATTAAGTAGTGTTCTGTCCAGGGATTCTGATCCTGGAAAAGCCCCCAAGGTCACTGTCCCTATATGGACATTGACGGCAGGGGCTCCCCCAGGAGTGAAATCCCCAGCCAGAGTGTTGCCGATGCTCTGGCCATTGATTCTGGCAATACAAAATCCTTATCGTTACCTTCCATATATGGACAGTGATGTCAGCGGCTCCTCCAGGAGCTCCTGACCAGAGCGTCGGCAATGCTTGGGACTTTTTTGAAAGTAGAATTCCTGACATCACTGTCCATTTATGGACAGTGATGTCAGGGGCTTCCCCCAGCACAGTGCTTCAACTAGTGATGTGCCTGGGGACTTCAGGTGACGTATTCCACTGTATGCACAGTGAGAATCTGGCCGAATCCCAGCGACAGCAGGAGAAGGTAGTACAGGGTTCAGCTGACCCCAATCTAGAGGTGGATTTGGATCCCACCTCTGGGACCCACACCTATCAGACCCTGTGGATATGACATAAATGTCTGAGATGGGAATACCTCTTTAACGTAGAGTAACATTAGGAATAATTATATTGTGCTTGCATTGCTGACAACTTTCCCCTTTTGCTATAACGTCTTGCTTGTAGCGCTCTCCCACCAGTTTGCATTGTTAGTGGTTACTAGGGATCGATGCTTTACACCTACCCAACCTTCTTTATTTGTGTAACTGCAAAGGGAAACCCACATCTGCGTCTGTACAGTATTATTGAACATGACAGCCGGCTCCTCCATTCATTTCCATAAAAACCTGCAGGTAATAGGTTCATGTGACTTCTTCTTTCGAGTGTTTCCAAACATTTGGGGGTTTTGTGTGTGCGTTGTTTTGTCTGCCGCTCGTGTTGTGGTGTTAATCATTATTAACTCGGTCGCTATTCGTATTATTGCTTCAATTATAAACCCGCCACGCTGTTTGCTGATAACCTTCAGATTTTGTTCTTCACACCGTTTCCTTCGGTGGCCGACTGTGTACTATTGAAATTCGTACAATATGTCAAGATATGCGTTGTTATCCGTTCTATAGTGTGATTTTTATTTATTTATTTTTACAACATATGTGCATAAAAAAAAAAAATCTAGGTCTTCATTCACAAATCTGTGTGAATGGATCGTGTGGTAGACATACATTTTGTGCTAGAATTGGGACCAAATGCCTCACCGTCCGTGCAGGAGGAACCACAGAGTCAGGAGTAAGCAGGGACTGTGCATTTTCAAGAAGCCCGGGTGACTGTCCCAAAATGATAGCTCATTGGCTGCTGTAACTCTTCCTTTTGAGCGAACCCACAGATGACCAGGTCAGAAGTGTAAATTGCTGGTGGGAAAGACAACCATTCATCTCTATTTTTGGGCTTTATTTTTTAAAGCTGGGCTATGCTTTAGCTGTATAGATTTCAGAATTGAATTGAGTCCTGTTGGCTTCAATGTTAGACTGTATTCACACGAGACGGAAATGCTGCGGTCTGTCTGTGCGTAATTTCCGTGCGGAAAATCCAGAGGATGACAGTTCCAGCCATGTTGATGGGATTTGAAAAAACCTCATCCACATGCTGCCGAACGTTGTCTGGATGGAAATCGGAATATGCTTATTCTGTTTTGGATGTAGAAGGGGTGAAATCCACTGCAAAATCCACACATAACGTGTTGATTTTGCTGCAGAATTTCTGCAGCGTTTCCGTCCCTCGTGACTGTAGCCTCTGCACTGGGGTGCTGACAGCGAGCTCTCCACAAACATGTACCCCAATAACAGATGGCCATGTCCTTCTTAAAGTAAAAGCGTCACCCAAAACTGATTCTTTGTTATGCCTAGGGCAGAGCCTGACGGTGCGGAGCGATAAAGAAAACGTTGTCATGCACCACATCTATAGGCCCTGCAGTAGGCATAACACAATCTGTTTTGCTTTATCAGTTGCATTTACAACAGTCCCAAGTCACCGACTATCTTGAATCACACTGATCTCAAACAGATTTATATTTTATTTTTCGGCGCCCTGCATGCGAATCGGATTTGCTGCCAATAACTCTGCCGCAAATCCGACTCTGATACCACAGGAATCCTGGCTGAAAGATCACACCAAATCGTGTTTGATTTGGTGTGGACTTGCGGGCGGATTTGCCGCTGCGGACACTAGATGAGGGGAGAAACAAACAAAACCCATACTCTCCTCTCCCTGGTCTCCCATAGCGACGCGTCAGTCCTACCACGGCTGGTGTCAGTGCTGCCGCCCTCCTGGGATGAAGTTTTCTCCCATGTGACCATTGCAGTGTCAATGTAGTGATACGAGGGCTTGTATTTTGCGGGACAATACGTGGTTTTGATTGGTGCTGTTTTGGGGCACATGGGACTTATTGATTAACTTTTATTATGACTTTTTTTTGGGGGGAATGTAAAAAAAATTATTTCACCATTGTTTTTTGCGGTTTTTTTTTTTGCGTTCACCTTACGGTTTTACATATTAATTTTATTGTTTGGGTCATTACGGTCGCGACGATACAATATATGTGTACTTTTATTTTATACACTTTTACAAAATAAAACCACTTTTTATGGGAAAAAATTGTTTTATTTATTCTTTACTGTAATTTTAATTAATTTTTATTTCACATTACTTATTTTTTAGTCCCACTAGGGGACTTTACTATGTGATATTTAGATCGCTTCTATAATGCTTTAGTATACCAAAGCATTATTGCCTGGCAATCTATTAGGACGTGCCTCTGGCGCGTCCTAATAGGCATATGCCCAGGGTAAACCTGGGGGCTTTTATCAGGCCCCCAGTTGCCATGGCACCCCATCTCCTTTCCGGGCCGCCAATGGGTGACAGAGGGAGCTCCCTCCCTCTGTAAACAAGTTAAATGCAGCAGTTGCTATTGGCTGCAGCATTTAACGGGTTAAACGGCCACGATCGCGGCCGTTGGAGCAGGAGCCCGGCTGTCATCAGGCAGCCGAGCCCCGGCTCCAGCCTGCAGAGTACACCCATACAGGACTTTGACTGGGCCGTCGTGAAAAGGCGTATTGGTGGTCACTAATGGGTTAAAGAACGTCATCTTTGCTATTTTTACTACAAATCCACAGCTTTTTCCGCCGCAAAAATCACAAGACTTGCTTATTTTTTGCAGAATTTCACTACAGCACTGAACTCCATAAGGAAGGTCCGCAACAAATATGTAACTATTCCGCAGCATAAATTGACATGCAGATCATAAAATCTGCATCGGAGGTCAATTTCTGCACTAAAATTTTGAGCAGCGGGTAGATGGCA